>NC_049209.1:30135092-30435092 GCF_013347855.1 Anguilla anguilla
TGTCTTTACATATTTATGAAAACACTTTCACTAAAAAGAGTGTGTGAAGGGGGATGGGTGGGGTAGGGGGCAGGGTGAAAACCCCATTTACATGCAATAACAAAGAAGTAATGAAAAATATAAATTGTCAGTCATTAACTCCCTCCCAGTACAATGGGAACAGGATTCACCAGAGACCTGCACAAAGGTGTTTGAATTGAAACAGAAAATGATTAAAGAGATCTCTTAATGAAGACCTCTAAATGAAGATCTCTTAATGAGTGTTAACTGGTGTGAGTAAATACATTGAAGTCGGAGGCAGGAGAGCCCCAGAAAAAGTGAGAATTAATCCCTCAGTGGAGAATCCAAGGCAACAAGGAGGAATCCACGGCAACATGAAGAGAATCCACGGCAACGTAGAGAGAATGCACAGCAGTGCAGATAGAAAGCACCCAGACTAGAATAAACCTGCAGGCGATGACAGGAAAGAACAGGTAGGCAGCAAACACACCCTGCCCTGCCTGTCCCTCCCTGCTCCACCCTGTTATCTATCTCACTCTCTGCCCCACCCTGTTATCCAACTCCCTCCCTGCCCCACCCTGTTATCTATCTCACTCCCTGCCCCACCCTGTTATCTCTCTCACTCCCTGCTCCACCCTGTGATCTATCTCACTCCCTGCCCTACCCTGTTATCTATCTCACTTCCTGCTCCACCCTGTTATCTATCTCACTCCCTGCTCCACCCTGCTATCTAACTCCCTCCCTGCCCCACCCTGCCCTGCCCAGTAGCCCCAGGCTAACAGGAGCTATCAGCAGCTAGCTCCAGTCACAGCAGAGTACTGCAGGTTTACAGAGCAGGCTGCTGGACTCCCCATCCACTCAGCTCCACAGGCTGCAAGGCAGTGCGTTCAGCATTGATCACTTGAAAAACTTGCAGCTGTGAAATATTATTAAAAACTGGTAAACTCACTAAGCTTATGCCTCCATTCCTGTAGAGGCTCAGATACAAACACAACTGTAGGCCAATGTTTGTCAAATGGATCTCTGTTCAAGTAGAAAAAACCCCTAAAAAAGACCTTTCAGCCATCCCTACTACTGCCAGTCGCGTGCTCTTTTCCTTACACAGTGTGGACGAAGTACGAGCAAACATTTGACCGAAACATGTATGCATGGCTCTCGATACATATTTGTACAGCCTAATGTATATATGCACAACTCTGACATCCGAACAAATCAGTACTGGACCAGGGGAATGCCAGAGCCCAGAGTGAGGTCAGCGCAGCACTGACGCAACACAGACGCAGAAGAGGACACTGAGAGCCCCAAGCAGAGCAAGGGTCGGGACCCCAATCTCGAACATATCACTTTTAACTCTGACCTTTGACCTGAGGCTCCTGCTCCAGAGTCAGACTGAGGATGATACGTCTCAGAGTGAGAGAGAGAGGGATGCAAACACATTCCACGTCGTTGTCTGCTCGCTCACATATGCACTGTCATGTCATCAATGCCTGAGGGCGTAAGGGAAGCCAGACCGGGACCCTGACCCCCCTGGATTAATGGGGTGCATCAGCAATCGAGCGCCAGTGAAGTGAGCCAGTCCCAGAGAGACAGAGAGACAAGGCTACAGCATGGTTAGCCCTCAGGTAGCCACAGAAGAGGTGAAAGGTGAAAAGCAGCATGCGAGCCAGATTTTTTAAAAGAAAGAGTTTTTTTCAATCATACTCTGTGTTTTTGTTGTTTTAGGGCCTTTGAGTTTGGTGGACAAGCCGCTTTGGGGATTAAGAAAGTGTATCTCATCTCATCTCAAAATTAGGATGTGATGTTGAGATTTGCTAAAGCCGGGCAGCCATTTTAGTTACTTATTATTTTTTTGGGATACAATTAATATGAAAGGGGTAATGATATATTTGAGAAAAATAAAAAATGTTTCCTTTTTAAGATTTATTTAAATGTATACTTGCATCCATTTTGCATGTTATTATTGAAACAAAAATGAGAGAATGCAGGAGCCATAAATGGGAGTGATCTCCAAAAAAAAAAAATAGCAGGGTGGTGCATGATTGGCTGTAGCATCACCCAGGGAGGGAAGATTTTGGTTGGCAGAACACCCGCGCCTGTGGCGAAAGGGGCAATGACGGTCCCCCCAGGCTACACCATAAGCACCCGTCGCCCCAATATCCCAATCTTCATCGGTAGACTGCAAAGTGAAAAAAACTGGCTGGCATCACAAGTTTTGGAGAAGTTTTTTTTTTAATTTTGTCTTGAAGTGACAGAGGAGGCTGCAGCTACGAGCACAAGCGCAAAAATGTGTGGGCATTCTGAATGCAATGAAAAGAGGCTAAAATATAAAATACAAGATGTTAAATGGAAAAGTTAATAAAGCCACAAAAGGGCTAAATGTGCTGGTCACTTCCACATACACACACACACATGTACATACACTATGGATTTGCACTTATATACACATACGGTGGGAAGAGCACACACAACATCAGTACTGACCAGAACTAAACATTCCAGATTTAATTTCCCATGTTTCCCCCCACAGATGTGTCACTGATTTCTTCAGCACCACCACTTCTTCCTCACGTTCTAAAACTTTTTCCTCAAGCTCTATCACTTCTTCACACTCCACCACTTCCTCCTCACACTCTGCCACTTCCCCCATACACTCCACCACTTCCTCCTCACACTCTACCACTTCCTCCTCACACTACCACTTCCTCCTCACACTCTGCCACTTCCTCCTCACACTCTGCCACTTCCCCCGCACACTCTGCCACTTCCTACTCACACTCTACCACTCCCTCCTCCGACTACCACTTCCTCCTCACACTCAACCACTTCATCCATGCACCCTTCCACTTCCTGCTCACACTATCACTTCCTCCTCACACTCTACCACTTATTCCTCACACTCTACCACTTCCTTCTCATATCACACATGAGAATGTGTGTTCTAGACTCCTGTCCCTGCTGCGGGAGTCTCTGGTCTCCATGTTCAGGGTGTTATCAGCAAGCCTCTGTCTCCAACAGTGCATTTTATTGGTTCATCTTAACTCCCTGAATCTTATCACAGAAACATGTCGCACATCACATGGATCTCTTCCCTTTGAGTGGCTCATGATGGCACTTTGATCATAACCAGCATTAACTGCTCAGAGCAGACAGAGAGAACAGATGTCTTTGATTCCCCTTGTGTTTGCATAACAATGAGACTAACCAAAAAACTCTAAAAAACTTCTACCATCCCCATCAAACATTCAACCTCTCTCGCCCCCTCCCTCTCTCTCTCTCTCTCTCTCTCTCTCTCTCACACAAACACACACATACACTCATGAACTGCGCACAAATGCATGCACACACTCACACTCTCACACACACTCACACACACACAAAGACACACTCACACCCTCCCTCCCTCTTCTGAAGTGTGTGTGCAGTGGGGTTGGTTGTGCTAATTTGGTATTTAGAAATGAAAGTGTCTTTACAGGTTTTCATTAGGCATCATTTTGAGGCTCATTTACAATCAATCCCCCATCCGCTGGTCTTGCACACCCGTGTGTCAGCCGGATGAAAAATGATCTGCAGCCGCAGTCCTGGTCCACAGCTCTGGCCTGATCTGTTAATACAGTATCATCTGGTACAAAGCGCCGGCAATTCCCACATCTAATTACAAACAGGAATTCAGGGTCATTAAACAAACTACATTTCCATTAGCCGGACTGGACTCTAAATACAGGGGCCTGCACTGTTTCTCTCGGTCCCAACTTCCCCTGTTTCACTCTGCAGTGTCACTCTCACACACAAACACATACGCACACACACACACACACATCCACATGCACATACACACACACACACACTCACTCACTCACTCATACACACACACACACACACATACGCACACACACACTCACCCATACACCACAATCTCACATCCACACTACATTACACTACAATCACTTGGCAGACTTGCTGTATCCAAGGTGACAAGCAGTAGTGGCAAACTCTCAGGAATTCAAAAATGTAGAATCACCAAGAAAGTACAGAGACTCAATTCAAACAGCAAGCACGCACAAACACACAAACGCACGTACACACACAAATAAATGCACATACGTGCATGCATGTGGGTGAACAGAGAACTGGCCCATGTTTGCGTATGATCTGACCCCTCCTCTATTCCACACAAACAGGGAGTGAAGTCTACCCAGTCCACACTGAAACAGTGCAAGGAAGGCTTCATAGGCTGCTCTGCATGCAGGGGGAGGAGCTACTGGGGAGGGTGGGGGTGGTGGGGGGGAGTTTGTAAAACCCCTCCCCAGGGGAGTGACCCCCATGCACCTGCTGGAGTTCCCTGTCCTCTCCATCAGCTGGGCAGTGGCCTCCACTTCCTGCTACACCTCTCCACAAAAGAGAGACATCAGCACATCTTCGGGCAATTAGCGCATTAATCACAGCGGGAGGGGTAAACAGCAAAGCGGAGGTCACTTTCCCCCTGCGCCAGCAGGTCCCCGGGGACCCCCCGCAGCCAGAACCCCGTCATTAAGGGGCTTACTGCTCCCTCGCACCACCAGAGCAGGCTTCCACACATTCACATCCACTCTACTCTCCAAAACCTCTACGTGTACTTTGGCTGGGGAAACCCTGGGACACACGGCACTACACCCATTTACAGCAATGTTAATGTTCATTGGGTTCAGCAGTGGGATTATTGACAGGTGGGTGGGGGGGTGGGTGTCTTGATTCACAGTGGGCAAGCTGTTGAACTCACATTCCACCCACATCATGTCCATCTCTCCAGCCAACACCCAAACATTTCCAGAACATTGGGAAAGGTTCCAGGAAGAGTCGCATTTGGTTGTGAGGTAACGTTATGATGAAAATGCTCCTCAAACTGTCTCAGAACATTTTATTGTTACAAACAAGTTCTGCCAGTCACAGAAAAACCTTCCAGGCACGAAAACCTACTGGTAACACCCCCTGCTGGTAATCATTTAGTCATTAAAAACATCATGGAGAATACCTGACAACTACAATTTTAATAATGTTCTAAATGATCTAAAATGTCAGATTTTCTGAAAACTGAAATTGCTAGTTGGGTCTTCTAACCAGGCTGGTAGGTGAATGGAGTGTCTGAATCACTGAACACAATACTGTGAGTCACTGCTATTATTCTTGTGTGTGCGTGTGCGTGTGTGTGTGTGTGTGTGTGTGCACGTGTGTGTGTGGCTGTGTTTGTGCACATGTGTGTGAAGGCATGCATGTGTGTGGGTGTGTGCGTGTGTTTGTGTGCCTTTGTGTGTGTGTGTTTGTGTGTGCACTTGCGTGCATGTGTGTGGGTGTGTGTGTGTGTGTGTGTGTGTGCACTTGTGTGTTCAGCTCTAATTTGGTCAGTGTACAGCCTCTGTCATTTATAGATCAATGATTTATGGAACATTAATTCCTGATGGCTGAAACACAGGGATATTTCAGCTGCAGGATGAGGGGATGGGGGCATTTGTGTGATTTGTGTGACATCAGCAAAAGAGAGGAACAGAGAGCAGAGGGGAGGAGGCTGGAGGACCATCAGAGGTGATTAAGATATGCAGGACTGCATTACCTAACAAGAAAGGAGATTCTACACAGATTAGTCTTCACCCCATCACCAAAAATATATACAACAAGCAGTCATGGAGATACACATCTAGAAAACATAATATAAATGGCCACAATATGGTTCCTTGATTACCCATAGTGCCTGTGTGCAGTGCAGGAAGGGTGCACGTAAGTGAGACTGGCTGCATCTGCACAACTTTGTTGTGAAGTTCCAGCCAATCTCAGTTATGTGCACCCTTCCTGCACTGCACACAGTGGCCACAGGGGGAATAGTGAGTCCACATGAGACCGCAGCACCCATGGTCCTGCCACACACACATACAGGCCCACACACTGACACACACAAACACAAACACACACACACACACGCACACAAAATGAACACGCACACACATGCATGCACATGCACACATACAAACATGAACACACAGATACAAACACAGACACCCACACATACACACACACACACACACAGACAACAAGCAATGAAAAGTTAAGAGCTAAGAAGCCGTTCAAGAACATGTCTTTGTTCCTACAGTACACTGCCAAATCTAATCCCTTCTTCACACTGCGATGCATTATTTCAAAATTTACATTTTATTTATAATGAAGAGGAAGAGTTAAGGGAAGAAGGAAGTAACTGAAATCATGTCATACCCAGGGTCTTATTGTGTCAGACAGGCTCAAATCATTCATACATCATACATCAATTCATAAACCATACAATTATTAATATTAATATGTATAATTACACAAGGTTCATTCAATTTTTTTCAAACAGTCATATTATTAGTATTGACCTGTGCAAATAATAAAATTATGAATAGTGAGAAATGATATAATTATGAATATTGATATTTTTAAAACCATTTTAGCAAATTGCAGCTCAGTGCGGTATATCTCATTCTGCCATACCCAGAGGGACAGAACTCAGTCTCCTAACACTCCAATAACTAATGCACAATAAAATATATGACTATGATCATTACTTTCTTTACTTTTGTTCAAAACTCTTTGCAACTATTCCAGTGTTACTATCATAATTACACCTATTAGGTACACCTTATATATGTTAATTATTTTATAAATATATAGTGTATGTAATGGTAAATAAATATGGAATATTTTGCTGATGGTGTTTGGCTGTTCTTACTCCAGAAAAATCTACAGAGAATATTTAGTCCCAAAGAGTGAGAACAGAGCAAATGAAAGACAGCGAGAGAGAGAGAGAGAGAGAGAGAGAGAGAGAGAGAGAGAGGGAGGAGTGGATGAAAGAGAGAGAGAGAGAGAGAGAGAGGGAGGAGTGGATGAAAGAGAGAGAGAGAGAGAGAGAGAGAGAGGAGTGGATGAAAGAGAGAGAGAGTACTGCTGAAAACAGATACTCCTCCCTCAGCCTCCCATTCAACACTGTAAATATTTTGCGTAAAACAAAGCGTGGAGGAATATCGGGTGGCTGTCGGTTGGGTGTGGGGTTGCCCTGGAAAGGACAGGCGTCTACTGTTACAGTGGGACTGTGGGAGTGCAGAGGATTGTGGGAGTGCAGGGGAATGCAGGAGTGCCAGGTGAGGAGATGCCGTAGATCTGTCCTCTCCTGGTGTCAGCGCAAGTGCTTCTGGCATCTGCCCTGCTATGATGGGGTAGTGGGGCAGAAGAAACTGCCCTACCCCCACACCCTCAGGGGTAACACAGAAAATGCTCCACCGTAAGGGGCAACCTCGCACCACCTCCTAGATTTCTCTTCTTTCATGACTAGCCGAGTTGTTCATAACTGGATTCTGTATTAGTGCACTATCGTCAGATTTATAAATGGTAAAGGTCTTTTTCAAAGATTCCCTGGGTGATGCTGAATTCTGATACAGTGAAAGCTGTTTTTCCAGATTCATCACACCGATTGCCTCGTTATCCAATCTAAACTGGTTGTTTTAGTCCAATCTTTCATCTTTTAGAACTAACTGATTTGTTTTTTTCATTGTATATTTTTACAGGCAGGTCACCCCTGTGTGTACTGTAGCAGATGACCCTGTACTGTTTAGGTGTTCAATTTCTTTCCAGACAGTCCTTCCACAGATCTGCGGTTGTAAGTGTTGTAGCGTGCTTTTTCCCTGAAAGCATTTATCACTGTCCCGAAGACCCATTTAATGGAGTTTGTGTGGGGTATAATAAATTCTATTGAGAATTTTGTATAGAGCAAGCTGGCTGCTGACAGAACTAAATGGCCTGCAAGCATTTTTTCCAAATAGTCGACCCGCACAGTTCATCTGGGGAGATACCAAAGTCTGAGGCACACTTCATTGCACAACTAATAAAAACATCCAGGTTGATGCTATTCTTTATATTATTTAAGGGGGCTGCTGTTACCCTTTGATTCTCTGACATAAACATTTCTTCAAGAGAGTGTATATTATGGTAAAGCTGTCTAATGTCATCAACTGACATCACAATTTTAATTTTAACATTGTTCAGGATTTTGGAGTCTGGGAGGGAATTTTCATGCAGTATTCTGCATTCTGATGGCTGAATGACTCCATCCTCCAAAATTTAGAGTATTTTATTTACTGTAAATGATCGGTCATTCCATAGGGGTTGATATGATTTTATGGCAAGGGTTCTACTCAAGCCAAAGAACCTGAGTTTTGTGAACTGCTGTGCCTTCAGGCCATCGACTGAAGACACGGAAGATCCATCTTCACAGGTTACAACAACAATGCTGCCAGGACGACATTGTGCTGGTGTGGAATAAGGACAGCACAGCCCAAAGTGAGTATCTTGAGCTGGACTTGTTTAAATGGACTGTGACTTTAAACACTTAAACAGATCAGTTACAGATCACTGCATTAAAGGCTTTGCCAGATTACAACTGATTATGTCAACGATATTTCAACAGAATGTGGCTGAACTTCACGAGCGTTAAGAGAAAGACTGAACGAGATCAGTGACCTGTGTGCGGACGCGTTTATAAATTGAGAAAGTGAAGTTTCGGGAGAAGTGAACAGACAGGGGGAGGAAGTGGAGAATCCCAGAGCTCAGCTCCTCTGTCAAGCACCGTGTTCACAAAGACTCCGTCTCGCCCACTTCAAACACTCATCACTGCACACACAGCCGACTGCATCTCCACCGACAGAAAGGCAGAGAAAAAGAGAGGAATACTAGCACACGCGCGTACGACAAATGAACGCAGAATAAAACCAGCTGCCACCTTCACAATCTCTGTCCAATTTCCCGCCAAAGATACATTGCTTTCCTCAGACAATGTAAATAACACACACAGGATGCCATCAGACACACCATCCAAAACAGGTCACACACAACCTGCGCACAAACCACAAACTCCAGCCTGCTAGCTCATTACCAGAGCTTTTCTGCTAAAGAAGCATGTGACCCGCCATGGGCACAGAGAGCAGGAGGAAACAGGATGGAGGGAGGGAGGGAGAGAGAGAGAGAGAGAGAGGCGTTTATAAAACATGGCACACAATCGAATGTGGGGGCCAGAGGAGGCCGTCTGAACAACCCCCAGCTGAGGCTAACTGAAAGCGACGCTGACCCCCGCAATCAAAAAAAGGCTTCAAGAAGAAAGGAGAGAAAGAGAGAGAGAGAGAGAGAAAGAGAGCGCAAAAGTAAGAAAAGTGCTGACTGCGTGGTAGCGCGGGACCGGAGGTGGGCGCTCCTGCAGAAAAAGGTTAGCGACGCTAGCCGCGTGCCCACGCGCTCCCCGCCACCTCACCGGCACCTGTTTCTGCTAACGCGGCAATCGCGGGGCTGACAGAAGCCTCCGCCGCCTTAAATAATGCATGGAGCCTCTCTTTTAGCCTGTCAGTGGAAAAGAGAAATATATCAGTTTTTCTCTGATGTCATTCGTGAGGGTGATTCTCCCTGACAGGCTCGCATTAGACCAATGAGCTTTCCCCCTGCTCCGCTGTTTCTACCAGAAACACATGTTCCTCCTACTTTCTGCTAGCCGTGTCTCACAGGCATATTTATATTTAAAGACGCAGTTTCACACACAAGGCCCCGGTGTCTCAGATACAACCTGCGTGTGCATCGCTCCGCGTGTGAGAGGGAACTTCAGAACACTCCTAAACCTGTACTGTGCTGTGCTGGGCCTGTGTGGGGGTGGGGGGGTTGGGTGCGGGTAGCTCGACAGCGCGGTCTGTAATCAGTCTCCGACGCACACCCCGCGCGAGGCTCTTCGTAGCGTGTGAAGCCCACGCGACGGACGGGCGGGGCGGGGGTCGACGTTTCACAAAGAGCGGGGGGGGGCGGGGGAGTGGCGGGGGGGGGGGGAGGGGGAGGCTGAAATCGCGCCGATCTCTCCCGACTGCGGCGTGGAGATAACCGCCGTCTTCCCACATCGACACGCAGAGGGAAAACACAGATTACGCCGCTTTGATCTCCAAAGAGGCCTCCCATCTGAGAGCGAGGGCACACCAAAACCAGGAGAGAGAGACGGAGGGAGGGAGGGAGGGAGAGAGAGGGAGCGAG
This sequence comes from Anguilla anguilla, assembly GCF_013347855.1. Taxonomy (NCBI): domain Eukaryota; kingdom Metazoa; phylum Chordata; class Actinopteri; order Anguilliformes; family Anguillidae; genus Anguilla; species Anguilla anguilla. The sequence goes on from NC_049209.1 coordinate 30,145,152, forward strand.
CGAAAGAGAGCGGGAGGGATAGAGAGAGGAAGAGAGAGAGGGAGTGAAAGAGAGAGGAAAAGAGAGGGAGGGAGTGAAAGAGAGAGGAAAAGAGGAGAGAGGGAGTGAAAGAGAGAGGAAAAGAGGAGGGAAAGAGAGAGCAGGAAGGAGAGGGTAGAGGCTGGGCAGCTGTTATTGGGATCAGTGTGTTGGCCGTGGAAGAGACAGAGTGAAGTCGAGCTGCTCTTCCTGTGCGTCAGTGAGAGGAGAAGGAGAGTACCAGCGTCTCATCCATCACACCGAGCACAGCGCTGTCACAGCCCTGCTGCTGGGGGCCCTGTGACGCAACCAGCCATGACCCGGTCACTACTGGCACCAATCACACGCAGAGTCCCCTGAACCCGGTCACTACTGGCACCAATCACACGCAGAGTCCCCTGAACCCGGTCACTACTGGCACCAATCACACGCAGAGTCCCCTGAACCCGGTCACTACTGGCACCAATCACAAGCACAGTCCCCTGAACCCAGTGACTACTGGCACCAATCACAAGCACAGTCCCCTGAACCCAGTCACTACTGGCACCAATCACACGCAGAGTCCCCTGAACCCGGTCACTACTGGCACCAATCACACGCAGAGTCCCCTGAACCCAGTGACTACTGGCACCAATCACACGCAGAGTCCCCTGAACCCGGTCACTACTGGCACCAATCACAAGCACAGTCCCCTGAACCCAGTGACTACTGGCACCAATCACACGCAGAGTCCCCTGAACCCGGTCACTACTGGCACCAATCACACGCAGAGTCCCCTGAACCCAGTGACTACTGGCACCAATCACACGCAGAATCCCCTCAACTCGGTCACGACTGGCACCAATCACACGCAGAGTCCCCTGAACCCAGTGACTACTGGCACCAATCACACGCAGAGTCCCCTGAACCCGGTCACTACTGGCACCAATCACAAGCACAGTCCCCTGAACCCAGTGACTACTGGCACCAATCACACGCAGAGTCCCCTGAACCCGGTCACTACTGGCACCAATCACACGCAGAGTCCCCTGAACCCGGTCACTACTGGCACCAATCACACACAGAATCCCCTCAACTCGGTCACTACTGGCACCAATCACAAGCAGAGTCCCCTGAACCCGGTCACTACTGGCACCAATCACACACAGAATCCCCTCAACTCGGTCACTACTGGCACCAATCACAAGCAGAGTCCCCTGAACCCGGTCACTACTGGCACCAATCACACACAGAATCCCCTCAACTCGGTCACTACTGGCACCAATCACACGCAGAGTCCCCTGAACCCGGTCACTACTGGCACCAATCACACGCAGAGTCCCCTGAACCCGGTCACTACTGGCACCAATCACACGCAGAGTCCCCTGAACCCAGTGACTACTGGCACCAATCACACGCAGAATCCCCTCAACTCGGTCACTACTGGCACCAATCACATGTGCTGAGTCCACCACCCCAGTAACCACCAGTACCAACCCCAAGCCCACTCAGCCCAGAAACCTGGTCACTGCTGGAACCAATCACATGCACCAAGCTCACGCAAACTCTCCTGAAACAGCGCTGCTGTAACCTCAGTCGGCGCCATACGAAATAAGCATTTTCTGACTGTGAACGAGGCGTGCAGCTGATAACTCCTATTATAGCCCTTTCAATTCACTCAGACGTTGTGCTGAGTATAGTCTGCCGCTGTGTCTGTTAATCTGTCTGTCTGTCTGTTTGTGTATGAGAGAAGAGAGGAATCACACACAGATTAATGACGGGATACCAGTTCTGTCCTAACCGCGCATCGCTACAGACCGGCATATTTCTTTCCCTGTACAAGGCCACATGCAAAGACATTCATCAGCTCTCAATGGAAGAGCGTAAATAAATAACAGTGCAGAGCACTACTGGTAGACGTTCTGAATGTATCTCCGCACATATAAAAATCCCCACATCCATCCATCCATCCATCCATCCATCCATCCGCCCATCCGCCCATCGCCGCGTGCGACGCGCCGCGTTTATGCGCTTCCTCCCCGGTAAGTATTCAGCGTCACGGCTCGTGGGGGCTGCACGCTGTTTGTCAGAGCGGTAATAAAGGGTGGAGAGAGCGCGGGACTCTCTCCCTCCGCACGCAGCGCCACACCGTTAGTCACACCGCAATCTAAATGCACAGTCAGGTCGCCGCCATTAAGCGTGCTATTAGCCTCAATAAAACATATCTTAAGCGATGGGACACATGGACAGACCCAATTAGCCGGAATCACTTGTGAGCACAGTGATGGAGTGAGACAGGACTGCTGATTTACAAGAAGAGAAAGCCCCCTTTCTGTGCCCGCAGGATGTCATACAATAACATATGAACACACATGCACACACACACACACACACACAGGCATGCACACACCACACACACACACACCCACCCACGCACGCTCACACATACACATGCACACACCACACAAACACACACACACACACACATATACGTAAACACACATGCATGCGCACACACCCACATAAACTTGCATGAACGCACATACGAACGTACACACATGTACACATGCACACACATATGCACACAAACAAACACACACACACACACACACACATGTGGAGGAGTGTGAGGTGGTATTTTCCCAGTAGATCATCAGGCTCAGCACTCAGTTTATGATTCCTGCACATGAGCAGTAACACTGACATACATGCTCAGCTCTATATGCTGGATGTACAGTGGCACAGAGATTTATATGGCCCATTATTTGTAATAAATACACCATTTCCAATATGAATTTCTCATCTTATTCCCAGTTTTACAATGATCCTCACATTCATTTAGCTTTCATAATCTCGCCGTTCAGTTCAGTTCACTCGCAATAGTGATGCAATGCATCTAACAATCTGGGGTTTGTGAAACAAAAACCCACCCGCAAAGGAAGCAGAGGATTTGCATCCAGCATGATAACGACAGTGTGTGTGTGTGTGTCCCTGTGTGTGTGTGTGTGTGTGTGTTTGAGTGTGTATATATGTGCATGGGTCTCTGATTGTTTGTGCATGTGCACGTGTATATATGTGTGCTTGTGTTTAAGTTTGCGTGTGTGTGAGAGAGAGAGAGTGCGAAAGTATAGGCCTGTAAGCGATAATGTATGAACATGTATGTGTATCTGTGAGGTGTGTGTGTGAGTTGTATATGTGTGAATTCCTCCAGATGTGTGTTGGCGATAGAGCAGCGGCAGCAGTAACACTCAGTACCTGTAGGACCGCTCACTTCCTGTCTGAGGCACATACGCCCCCGTCACCCGATCCTGATTTATTACTTTGGGTTCTTTTTCTCATAGTTTCACAACCATGCTGAATAAAATGCTATCTGACTTTAACTACCCCTTTAACAATTCATCCTTTTTATTGTGTGCGACTGTGTCATAGTGAGACCTGTTAACAGCACAGCCACACAGCTAGTATAAAGCACAGGCGGACAGTAAAGCACAGACACATGCCTGACACACACCACAGGCACGAAGCAGAGCACAAAGAGCAGACACACAGCCAATTCTCAGCACAGACATACACAGCTGCACGCGAAGTCTGGGCATCCTTGGGCTAAGTGCAGGTTACAATCTCATCGAGAACAGAAGCTGACCTGACATTTAACTGATCTGGCCAGTATGAGTTAAGCATGACATCCTTCTACAAAATTTTAAGCAAGATTTTAAAGCATTTCATGCACTTATCACAGATCCAACATAATAAACTAAAGTGCACACGGCAGATGCACAGCTTTGGCACTTTGTCGGTTAGTACTTAGTAACTCCTCCTTTTGCTGATCTATAACAGCTTCCAAACATTTCCAGTTGCCAGCTAAGCGTTTCTCTTTTTGCTTTTGGAAATGTTCCCCACTCTTCCTTGCAGAACTCTTTTAGCTCAGAAATATCTGCAGGTGTTCTTACAGGCACTGATCTCATCACACTTTCAATAATATTCAAGTCGTGGGATTTCCAAAACCTTCATCTTTGCTGCCTGAGAACACCTCATGTTCATTTCTGGTGAGTACTTAAGAACTTACAGAAAAGAAAGCGAAGTACCTAAGCTGAACCTGGATTGCAATTGGGTGCTGTGTAGATGAAAGAAAAGATGAAGGAGTTGGAATGGCCATCACAGTCCCCAGACATGAATACCATTCTAAATATGAGGTTGAGTTAGTGTATGTTCACTTATCAAATACACACTTACAGTATCGGTGTGAAATTCTTCATTAGGAATGTTTCATATTAGTGCGTAACTACATGAGAAGAGAAGTTCTGGACCAGGTAACTCTATATTAGTATAAATGACCTGTATTAGTGTGTAATTCCACATGAAAGGAGAGATTTTGTATTGGTGTATAGCCCTACATTTAGGCAGATTCTGTAATGTGTGTAGCTCTACATTACAGGAGTGGTTCTGTATCAGTGTGTAGCTCTACATTAGAGGAGCGGTTTTGTATCAGTGTGTAACTCTACATTAGAGAAGCGGTTCTGTATCAGTGTGTAGCTCTACATTACCAAGCGGTTCTGTATCAGTGTGTAGCTCTACATTACCAAGCGGTTCTTTATTAGTGTGTAGCTCTACATTACCAAGCGGTTCTGTATCAGTGTGTAGCTCTACATTACCAAGCGGTTCTGTATCAGTGTGTAGCTCTACATTACCAAGCGGTACTGTATCAGTGTGTGGCTCTACATTAGAGGAGTGATTCTTTATCAGTGTGTAGCTCTACATTCGAGGAGTGGTTCTGTATCAGTGTGTAGCTCTACATTACAGCAGTGGTTCTGTATCAGTGTGTAGCTCTACATTAGAGGAGTGATTCTGTATCAGAGTGTAGCTCTACATTAGAGGAGCAGTTCTGTATCAGTGTGTAGCTCTACATTAGAGGAGCAGTTCTGTATCAGTGTGTAGCTGTACACTAGAGAGTGGTTCTGTATCAGTGTGTAGCTCTACATTAGAGGAATGGTTCTGTATCAGTGTGTAGCTCTACATTAGAGGAGCAGTTCTGTATCAGTGTGTAGCTCTGCATTACAGGAGTGGTTCTGTATCAGAGTGTAGCTCTGAATTACAGGAGTGGTTCTGTATCAGTGTGTAGCTCTGAATTACAGGAGTGGTTCTGTATCAGTGTGTAGCTCTGCATTAGAGGAGCGGTTCTGTATCAGAGTGTAGCTCTACACTAGAGAGTGGTTTTGTTTCAGTGTAGCTCTACACTAGAGAGTGGTTTTGTATCAGTGTAGCTCTACACTAGAGAGTGGTTTTGTATCAGTGTAGCTCTACACTAGAGAGTGGTTTTGTTTCAGTGTAGCTCTACACTAGAGAGTGGTTTTGTATCAGTGTAGCTCTACACTAGAGAGTGGTTCTGTATCAGTGTGTAGCTCTACATTAGAGGAGTGGTTCTGTATCAGTGTGTAGCTCTACATTAGAGGAATGGTTCTGTATCAGTGTGTAGCTCTACATTAGAGGAGTGGTTCTGTATCAGTGTGTAGCTCTACATTAGAGGAGTGGTTCTGTATCAGTGTGTAGCTCTACATTAGAGGAGTGGTTCTGTATCAGTGTGTAGCTCTACACTAGAGGAGCGGTTCTGTATCAGTGTGTAGCTCTACATTAGAGGAGTGGTTCTGTATCAGTGTGTAGCTCTACATTAGAGGAGTGGTTCTGTATCAGTGTGTAGCTCTACATTAGAGGAGTGGTTCTGTATCAGTGTGTAGCTCTACATTAGAGGAGTGGTTCTGTATCAGTGTGTAGCTCTACATTAGATGAATGGTTCTGTATCAGTGTGTAGCTCTACATTAGAGGAGTGGTTCTGTATCAGTGTGTAGCTCTACATTACAGAGTGGTTTTGTATCAGTGTGTAGCTGTACACTAGAGAGTGGTTCTGTATCAGTGTGTAGCTCTACATTAGAGGAATGGTTCTGTATCAGTGTGTAGCTCTACATTAGAGGAGTGGTTCTGTATCAGTGTGTAGCTCTACATTAGAGGAGTGGTTCTGTATCAGTGTGTAGCTCTACATTAGAGGAATGGTTCTGTATCAGTGTGTAGCTCTACATTAGATGAATGGTTCTGTATCAGTGTGTAGCTCTACATTAGAGGAGCGGTTCTGACCTGCATTGGAGTTCAGCTCCTCATTCTCAGACTCGGTCCCGTTCTGGCTGCCGGCCCCGTGCAGGTTGTTCATGGCCATCAGCTTCATCTTCTGCAGCTTCATAGCCTCCGCCATGGCCGCCGCAGTCAGCCCTGCAGGACAACATTAACACGTCAGGACACCGCTGTCACAGCACCCTCAACCTATCACTACACCACCTTCACAGTCACAACGCTGCCGTTACACCGCCCTTACAGCACTGTCACTCCATTACCCCACCCCAAAACACCATCACTACCTCACTCTTATACTCATAACACCATCGCCTCCACTACCACACTCCCACAACACCACCACTACCTCACTCTCATACTCATAACACCATCACCTCCATTACCCCACCCTCACAACACCATCACTACGTCACTCTCATACTCATAACACCATCACATCCATTACCCCACCCTCACAACACCATCACTACCTCACTCTCATACTCATAACACCATCACATCTGTTAAATCACTCTCACAACACCATCCCCACCCTCATACTCACAACACAATTAACTGTTACACCATCCGCTCAGCACAGGACCATGCCCTCAGAACACCACAATCTCACTTACAGCCCTATCACCTCACCAGCACCATGTTCACAACACCCTTATACCTCACACCCCTGCCATTACTCCACCCTCACATTCACAGCACCATCATTCAATCAGCCCCGATTACATCATCATCATAATTACACCACCCTCACATAACCCTGCAAGAACACAATAAACCACCATGCGTTCTCGGAATCTCCCTTACTCGCTGACTCCCTTGCACACACACACACACACACACACACACATACACACACACACAAACACACACACAGCCCGCTTGCAGTATCACTGAATACTGCACAGGATTAGTCATGTTCCAGCCGAGCGGGCTAAAGAGTGTTGAGTTCTGACTGTGTGAGCCTGTGACCCAAGCCCATAATTTACTGACTCAATCAATTAGATGCTTGATTGCATCACTCAAAGTTCAGCTATTTTGTGCGCTCTTGAAAAGGTCGAGATAAACAGCATAACGACGGCTCTCGTATCCCTCTCAGTACTCCAGCAATGTCCATCTCTCACAGTGAGATCAGTCCTTTCCGTCACAGTGAGATCAGTCCCATCTCTCACAGAGAGATCAGTCCTTTCTCTCACAGAGAGATCAGTCCTTTCTCTCACAGAGTGATCAGTTCTTTCTCTCACAGAGAGATCAGTCCTTTCTCTCACAGAGAGATCAGGGCTGTCTCTCACAGTGAGATCAGTCCTTTCTCTCACAGAGATCAGTCCTTTCTCTCACAGTGAGATCAGTATTCTCTCACAGGGAGACTGGTACTGTATTTCACAGTGAGACTGCTGCTGTCTCTCACAGTGAGACTGCAGCTTAATTTTTCACAGTGAGACAAGCACTGAATTTCTTACAGTGAGACCAGTGCTGTCTCTCACAGTGAGACCAGTCTTGTGTCCCTCGCAGTTAGACAAGTGATTGTGTGCCTCTCTTAGTGTGACTGTGGAGTGGAGTTTGGGCTTCAGCAAGGCGCAGAGAACAGCACTCGATCGTTATTCAGTCTTACCGCTACATGTGAACGAGCACTGCAGTAGCAAAGGGCGCATAGGACTTGTGGGTGTTGCCATGGGAATTGGGGGTGTTGCCATTGGAGTTTGGGGGTTCTGGGTTTCAGGGTACTTAACACAGAGCTCCCCCCGCCGGTCCCAGGAGAGGCGGCGGCCCCCGCCTCTGTCTGTACCTTCAGCTCATCAAGCACTGTGGAGCCGGAAGCCATCATCACTTTGCCCAATTAAGCCAATAATTAATTCAATTAAACAATGGAGAGTTACATTAAGTGATTCATTAAGTGACTGCATACCGGCTCTCTCAGTTGCTGTGATCTAAATTCCCCGCAAATCAGGACAAAAAGATGCCTGTCCTTCATTTTACCCCTCGGTTGAGACAGTATATGTCACCTTGATCTCATTTATTTTCAAAATTGCCCCCAAACGGTATATGAGAGGGGGGGGGGTGAAAAATAATATGTAAATGAGAAAAGTAATACGCAGCATGCGCAACACTGATCCAAGTTGGCGGCGAGGACGCGAGCTCTTTGTGTCTGTCTCGGGTCCCCGTGCGCGGCGTCTCCGTCGCGCAGCGCGCTGAACGTGCGGACTCGCACGCCAAACGCGCTCTCCTCCCGTGCGCCGAGCGAGGCGAAGAATCCCGCACGCCGTTCTAATGCGCAAAAATAAAGACAGGCACAGCGAGAGGGAGATAAATGGACCTCGCGAAAAAAAGGCGCCTTTCTATTTTTAAGCGTCCCGGCCCCTTCAACTGAGCGCGCCCGAGGAAACAGGCGAAATGTTTTCAATAGCCACATTTAAACAAAATGTCACAATGATTGATTCATTTTATTATGAGTTAATTTTGTAGCCTAATCCCGCAGACTGTCAGAAACCCAGCTGCCGCTGCCGCTTTCAGGCAAACTCCAGCCTCTTATTCAGCGCTGAATTAACTGCCGACATGTGGCCAGAGAACAGAGAGGGGGAAAAAAAACAGCTGACAAAAACATGTACGACAACGTCGGCGCTAACGCCAGGAAGGCCTCGCAAATCTGTCCCCGCTGCAGGGCCGGCTGCGGGATTACGCGCTTCTCCGGGGCGGGGACGGAATTCGGGCTGGAAACCGCTTCGGCGCGGACCCGCCGCGATTCGCTCGCTGAAGCCAAGCCGATGAAACAAAAAAGTTTTTTTTTTAAATTTTATTTATTTATTTATTTTAAATGGATTCCTCGCCGAGACGCATGAAGTAGGAAATAGGCTTGCGTGTAAGTCGCGGGGCCGCCTTCATTTTCACACACACGCACACACACACACACACACACACACACACACACACACACACACACGGACGGACAAGGTTTCAATCCAAAAGGGTCTCTGTCGTGATGGAAACCTTGTGGGATTGAAACATAGGCCACGTGTGTGCAATAATAAAAACTGATCACTGCGGTGCAAGGGTCGTGTGCAGGATTTATTTCCTCCTTGTTCGTACCCGTGTTTTTGATTCTGGGCCCACGGCGCGGTCTTCCATGCGAGTGTTTCATATTAGACTGAGGAGAGGTCCAGAGGGGGGGTCACAGCGTGTGGCTGCGGCTTTCTAGCAGGACTCTCAAGCAACCCCTTCCAGATTTCAGCAAATCGAACATTCTGGAAAAACCAGATCGTGGGCCCCCCAGAAAAGGAATGAGCTGCCCACAGCGGACAAGACGGCCAGCTCACCGGCCATCTCCCGACGTGGACTGAAGACTACTCATCGGACCTCGGCTACCAATCTCAGACCCCTTTAGCCATTTATCTTCACTTCTTGCTGTACTTTTAAATTTACACACTGTTATAATAATAATAGCAGAGTAGTGTAGTGATTATTTGTGGTTTGTTTGTTTTACTTGACAATGCTTGGCATGGTTTGGTCAGCTACTTCACACAGGTACTGGTTATGAAAATGCCTACTGTGCCTTCTCCACCGCATTACTGTTCTTTCGTATTCCTGATGCTTACACTGTTTCCCCACTTTGTGAGTCACTCTGGATCAGTGCCGGTAATGTAACATAATGCATGCAAGTTGCCCTGGATATGGCTGTAAGCAAGAGGTACGATAACGTGTCATTCAAAGGAGGATGAGAATCTCCGGTGTAGTTTTGACATTTGTGCTGTGTCAGTAAACTGGTGCGGTAGAAAGGGATTTCCTGGAGAAGGGCTCATGCAGGAGTGTTCCTGTGCTTACAGTGCTAATACCAGGGAAACAACAGACAACAGATTTGAAGAAAGATCTGAGTAAGCACTGAGTAGGAGAGCACTAAGTACAAGACTTCGGAGTAAGCACTGAGTACACAAGCTCTGAGTAAGCACTGGGTACACAAGCTCTGAGTAAGCACTGAGTACAAGAGTCATAAGTAAGCACTAAGTAAAAGAGTTCTGAGTAAGCACTGAGTACAAGAGTTGTGCGTAAGCACTGAGTACAAGAACTTTGAGTAAGCACTGAGTACAAGAGTTGTGCGTAAGCACTGAGTACAAGAACTTTGAGTAAGCACTGAGTACAAGAGTTGTGCGTAAGCACTGAGTACAAGAACTTTGAGTAAGCACTGAGTACAAGAGTTGTGCGTAAGCCAGAGAGTTGCAGAGACTGGAATGAGTGCAGCGACTGGGATTAAAAGTCACCCATCCTCACATAAAAATAATAAAAGTTGAAAAAATGCACAATCCCGGCATTGTCTACATGCGTTTTTTTCTCTTTTTAATATTAAGAGTGTACTCTCTATAAAAGGGAGCCGAGATCAAAAAAGTAAGGGGGTAATTGATGTTTGACTAAAGTCGTGACCCATGGAGGAGGCAGGCCGCAGATGAAAGAGTGGCTGCTTTCAGGAGCAGACAGATAGATTGCTTATTGTTTGCCTTTCATATAACGATTCAGATGTGGGGAACGCAGGCCCCCCGTTCCAGAGGGCCCGGTCTCCGGCGGGACTCTGTGAGAACGGAGCTGAGGGGTCAGCCGTGACCGACGGGAGGACACGCCCAGCCAGCTTCTCATTCCCCCGCTTTTAATCAGACGGCCAAATCTGCCAGTTATTTGTTAACCTGGCCCGGCGCAGACAACAGAGGCCCATTGTGATGTCACAGGTACGGAGTCAGGCCCCTCCTCAACCCCCACCCCCCCCCGCCCCCGCCCTCAACTCTTCAACCACATCGCTGCCAATTTATTTTTTCATATCCTGTTTGACATGACATTCAGTGCATTACAGAGGATTACTGTGTGAGAAAAAATTCCACCAGAGAATAAAACAGAGAAAAAAAACATACAGCATCCAGTTTCCTTCTGCTATTTTGTTTCTTTCCTTTCTTGTTTTATTTGGAAATGCTAATTGATTGATTGCAACGAATGCAGCATCTGTAAAAACAGGGCAAATGTCATTGGCATTTGGCACATAATGTCAAATGCAGGGAACATTGCCCTCCACCTGATCTTCCCTCCCCTGAATTTGGGGAAAAATACGGCAGGTCTATGGTGAGGAAAGAGGGCACGTCTCAGGCAAGAAAACAGACTGTGTCTTGGGTGACAGCAGAGTGTCCTCCAACAATGCACTGCAGCATCTCAAAGCAGTGTGAATTGTGATTGGGGGGGGGGGTGGCATTAGGGGGGTTGGGTTTTATGCAGATACAGTACTTTGATAGCTACTTGTTTGTGCACAGATTGCATTTTACATCAAATGTTTATGTTTTTTGCTTTTTTAAAACTGCACAAATTTTTTTAGGATCCTTCTGTGTCAACACAGTCAGGCACTCGGTGCAGTGCAGTGACCCAACACTCAGCACACATCCTCACACTGTATCTCTACTGCGTTTGGAAGGATTCACAACGAGTCACCAGGATTCAGTCATGGCCATTTCTCAAACAGGGAGGAAGGAGGTCTGATTGTGCTGGTGAGTGCAAAAAAAAAAATGGGGTGGGGGGGGGTGGGAAAGAAACAAACAACCTGTGAGAACAGGTACAGTGAGATCCTTTTCTCCAACATAAAGGGTGAACCAAGAAAATCTCTGTTCTGTTCTCAGACCGGACGCATTATTACATTTTGCATTTCTCCCTTTCAGAGCCCAGAGCCGAGCCTTGTCTCCGCGCTGACAGCGTGTTCTCTGAAAGTATCAAGTGCGCGCTGAGAGAGAGAGAGAGGGGAGAGCAGGGCGAGACGGGGCCGCGGCTTTCATTCCCGAGCTGAATAAATACTGCTCTCCCGTTCTACACTTTCAGTAAGACGAGATAGCGGGAAAGGGGCAGAAGAGGAGCGGAGTATTTTATTCACCCTCGGAATGTCCTGAGAGCGGCGGGAGGGGACGAGACGCGAGCGCTACAAAGGCGGATGGCTGCGAGGCGTAATCGAGTCGCTGGCACGCGGAGCGCAGGGAGAGCGCCGCAGAAATAGGACAGGATGAAAGTGACTAATAAAGTCAGCGTTGCCCAGGCTCGCAGCCGCAATTAGCATGAGTGGGAGGAGCGGGGCGCCACAGCCCGGTGCCCGGGTTCCACCACAGGGCGGACGGGCTTACGAGCGTGCGTGTGTGTGTGTGTGTGAGTGTGTGTGTGTGTGTGAGTGTGTGTGAGTGTGTGTGTGTGAGTGTGTGTGTGTGTGTGTGAGTGTGTGAGTGTGTGTGTGTGAGTGTGTGTGTGTGTGTGAGTGTGTGTGTGTGTGTGTGTGTGTGTGTGTGCGTGGGTGTGTATGTGTGTGTGTGTGTGTGCTTGCGTGAGTGTGTGCGTGTGTGTGTGTGCGTGTGTATGTGTGAGTGTGTGCGTGCGTGTGTGTGTGTGTGTGTGAGAGTGTGTGCGCTTGCGTGAGTGTGTGCGTGCGTGTGCGCGCGCGGGTGTGTGTGTGTGTGTACATGCATGTGTGTGTGTGTGCGTGCATGTGTGTGGGCATGTGTGTGAATAACTAGAGTAAGTAGACACTACACCAGTGAGTTGCAAGTTCAAATCCCTGATATGGCACCAGGAGGGTCCTCTACCTGAGGACACTGCAGGAAACATAGCCCCTCTGACTACTGAAGAAATAAAGCCCTGATATTCCCACAGAGGCAGAAGCTACAGCACGCTGAAGAGCAGCAACCACATGGGGAATTGATTAGCCACACTGTGCAATGCCCGTGTTCCATAATAAAAGCAAACAGGCATATTATTATCACTCTACCTCATACTCAATACCCAGCAGAGGCAGACAGTGCTGTACAATCATAATCTACTTCCTGAAGTCACGGGCCATCAGCCTTATATATCCTATATGTTTCATACGTGCAGACATGATTAACTCTATAGTCTCCGCCCCTGTCTCTCCAGCCAGGTCCTCTTTCAATGGGGACTTCCACACACCAGTAAAAGACAGACATCTCATGTTTTTGTGACAATGACCGAGACTTCTTTCCTGCTGCCACAATCGATGACATCGTTCCTACCGAAATACAGACACAAGGACTGTGTTGGGGCCGTGAAAGTTGTAATTAGTCTTAATGAACCGTGTGTTTCTGAAAGCGGTGGTTGGGGACGGGGTGTGTTCAAAGGGGGGAGGCTGTGCTGCTGCCTGTTCTCCACACTGACACACATAACGTGGAAGAAAGACTAACTAGAGGAGTTAGTCTAACAGGGGAAAGACTAGAGGAGTCTAACAGGGGTGAGGGAAATGCACGCAGGATTCAAACACGGGCGTGGAGTTTGAGGAGCTCGGAGTGTTAAGAGATAAAATTCAAATATCGGCGGAAGCCACGGCGGTTATCACGCGTGACAGACAGTCCAGGGGACAGGACCAGAGACTCGTACGGCTCAGGACTGTCTGTACTCTGTCGCTAAACAGCGCAGCATCCAAAGGGGATATCTCTTTGCTGGCGTGTAGTGTCTGTACACAGCAAGCGCCCTGCTGGGTATTTTTAAAGTAAGCCTCTGTCTGCGCGTCAGACGCAGATTCCGTGTTTACTGTCATGGCTACATGCTCGGGGAGTCTGGGTAATACGTTCAGCATCGTTTCCGCCAAACCCCGGCGATGCCGGGCGAGTGATGGCATGCAGCACTTTATCAATAAATTCATACGCCAGCCAGAGCAGGTGTGATGAATGCGCTCGCGCCGCCGAGACAATGCAGACAGTTATTACACATTTCTGTTCTGAGCGCACAACTTCTCCGGCGGCACGGCCAGCTCCATACTTCTGGCCCAGGCGGTTTTCGCGCGACTACGCATCGGCAGTTCGTGTTATTGAAAAATCCTGTGATTATTTAAATCCTTTATATTATTTTTATAAATATTAATGCAAGTACTGTATTTAAGCATCCAGCCACGGGATCACACCCACACTGAGATGCAACACCACGAGAGCACAGCCTGGACTCCTGCGCGTAAAGTGCGTAAGGCGCGTAAAGTGCGTAAAGTGCATACGGTGCGTAAGGTGCGTAAGGTGTGTAAAGTGCGTAAGGTGTGTAAGGTGCGTAAGGCGCGTAAAGTGCATAAGGCGCGTAAAATGCGTAAGGCGCGTAAAGTGCGTAAGGTGCGTAAAGTGCGTAAGGCGCGTAAGGCGCGTAAAGTGCGTAAGGCGCGTAAAGTGCGTAAAGTGCGTAAGGTGTGTAAAGTGCGTAAGGTGTGTAAAGTGCGTAAGGCGCGTAAAGTGCATAAGGCACGTAAAGTGCGTAAGGCGCGTAAAGTGCGTAAGGTGCGTAAAGTGCGTAAGGTGCGTAAGGCGCGTAAAGTGCATAAGGCGCGTAAGGTGCGTAAGGTGCGTAAAGTGCGTAAGGCGTGTAAGGCACATAAAGTGCGTAAAGTGCGTAAGGTGTGTAAGGTGCGTAAGGTGTGTAAGGTGCGTAAGGCGTGTCAGGTGCGTAAGGCGTGTCAGGTGCGTAAAGTGCGTAAAGTGCGTAAAGTGCGTAAGGTGCGTAAGGTGCGTAAGGTGCGTAAGGTGCGTAAGGCGCGTAAAGTGCATAAGGTGCGTAAGGTGCGTAAGGCGTGTAAGGCACGTAAAGTGCGTAAAGCGCTTAAAGTGCGTTTACGTTCCTTCATCATTCGCATGACCGCGCGTTTTCAGAACACAGTTTTCAGTAATTTTGCGTTTTCTACATCAAAGTTTTTCCGTGACGATGCGAGGACGTCTCTGTCGACCCGAAGGTTAAAATGGGTGTGGCCTCCTTTTCGACGAAACGGGTAAAAAAAAAAAAAAAACACGGTCCCAGAGCTGGGAGGAAAGGGGGCCAGAAACCCTGTGAAAGGGTCCCACGGACGCCCCTTCCCCACCCGACGTCCTGTACGGCGGGAGCTGGGGCGCGCAGCCGCGCTGGCGGAGCCGGTGATTGCGCCCCTGAGTGGCCCACAGGCCGCAGCGCGTAATTAGCACACCGCGGCAGCCCGAGTTTTTATATCACATCAAGGTAAAATTACACTTCAATGAGAGAAGATTACTTTTATCAAACGGGGAATAAGCCGTTAATTAACTCCCTGCTGTACCAATCTCTTTCTCTCTCCTCTTTTTCCGGGCACGCAACTGTTATTATTATCAGCTTTGACCCCAGCGTGCGAAGGGACTGGAAAAGGCAGAATTAGGCAATAATGCATTTTTAATTGTGAGTAAAGAGCTCAGCGGGGTCTTATCAGCGCTTCCGCGGGTGAGATGTGTTTTTTTTTCTCTTTTTTTAAATTCGGTTGTGTTTGCGCGTGTACAGCTGGGGCTGTAATCAGTGTGGGGGCGTTGGGTGGGCGTTCGGATCAGAACGTATCATCAGCAGTTGCCGTGTCACGGCGCAGGAGTGGGAGGGAGGGAAGGATCTGATTAATAACCCCGTGAGCCGAGCCCACACCCCACTCTTCACCTCCGTCTACAGCCCCGCTGCTCCAAACACACTTACACATACACACAAACACACATACGCATACATGCACATACACGCACATACACATACACACAAACACACCTACACATACACACAAACACACATACACATACACACAAACACACATACGCATACACATGCACATACACGCACATACACATACACACAAACGCACATACGCATACACATGCCCATACACGCACATACACATACACACAAACGCACATACGCATACACATGCCCATACACGCACATACACATACACACAAACGCACATACGCATACACATAAACACACATACGCATACACATGCCCATACACGCACATACACATACACACAAACACACATACACATACACATGCCCATACACACAAACACACATACGCATACACATGCCCATACACACACATACACATACACACAAACACACATACGCATACACATGCCCATACACGCACATACACATACACACAAACGCACATACGCATACACATAAACACACATACGCATACACATGCCCATACACACACATATACAACACACACACACGCACATAAACCCACACACACATACACACACGCAAATACATACGTGCATACATACACACACACACACACACACACATGCATGCGAACATGCACACATACAAAAATGCTTGCATACACACACATACCCACCCACCCACACACACACACACACACACACACACAGAATCACATAAACGGATATGTTCACACACACAAACAAACATGCATACACTGCACCTGGATCACATGTGGACTGTTTTTTAACAAAAAAGAACATATTATTATACTAATATTAATCACTACTACTACTATTATTGTATGCCTATGGTGTGTGTGTGTGTGTGTGTGTGTGTGTGTATTTGCATGTTTGTGTGCACATTTGTGTGAGCGCGTATCACACCGCGGTTCCTCCCCTGTCTGTAGCTCCCTCTGATCCAGGATCAGTGGTGATTGCAGGAGCGTTTTCAACCTGAGGAAGTGGTTAATGTTTCATGGACATACCCACCGGAGTTCTCATGGCCTACCGCCCAATATCCACAACTTAAGCAGAAATAAATGGGCCAAGTGTTCAAAGTCTAAGAAGGCCGGAAAGTGTTTGGAGAGCACTTTTTACGGTCTCTTTCTCTCTCGCTTACTCTCATTCCTTCTCTCTCTCTCTCTCTCTCTCCACTTTGTTTTTTAATTAACTAAGACATGTTGTATTTTTATTTTGTGACTTGCTGTGTTAGCTCCAGGGTATGACTGTATTAACATGTAACAAAGGGTGTAGAATAACTCCAGCGATATTAATGACTACACATTTTTTTAAAGGTACACAGCATAGTATGTATTAAAAATCTTTAATTTTGAAGAATATGCATTCTCTACATCCTCAAAGTCTTTCGGCCCTTTCTGAAACTGCAGCAGTAACATTTTTAATACCTGTAATGAGAATGTAAATATATGAAAGTTTATATTAAGATTTTTTATTGGGACCATTTCTGATGCAAAGCCTGGGTTCTAGTCCAGCTAATTAATTACCTATTTTATTAGTAATGGTTTACCACTTTAATCACATCTTCATTGGCCCTTTCTAATACTTTCAAATGTAGATTATTTATCACTCTGCAAAAGGGACAGGTTCTCATTGTGCATTTATTATAATATTGCATACACATTACTTCCTCTGTGTTCATTGCAGCCAGTGAATGGCAGAGATATTTTTATGATGTTTGTATATATTACCCTCAGCGATAATGTATTGCCAATGAGAGCTTTGCAAACGTACAGTGAATGAAATTAATTTCAATAGTCCTTTGTGTTTTTAATCAGTGTTTCAGGAA
The DNA here is from genome assembly GCF_013347855.1 of Anguilla anguilla. NCBI lineage: Eukaryota > Metazoa > Chordata > Actinopteri > Anguilliformes > Anguillidae > Anguilla > Anguilla anguilla. Next base: position 30,162,554 of record NC_049209.1, read on the forward strand.
ACATTTTAATTAAGATGCCAGTATTTATTTTGTTGAAGTCAAAGACAATCCCCCACTTATGAAAACCAATGTGACTGTTTTGTTCTGTACGACTGTGCTGTACTCCAGCAGGTCATTACAATAGGCTAGAACAGTAATGGTGTGTGAATGTAACTCTCCACTCTGTGTGTACTCTTCACCTCAAATAACCCCTTTCTGTGCAGACACAAAACATCATCACCCTCCCATTATCTCCTCTCTTACAGTACATTTACCCACACACTCATATACTCACACACATACACATACTGACACACTCACACACATACGCACACTCACATTCAAACATACACATACTCACACACACATACGCTCACATACTTACAAACACAGACACTCATACACACTTAAACACACAACCGCATACACACTCACATACACACACTCACATACTTACAAACACACGCACTCATACACACTTAAACACACAACCGCATACACACTCACATACACACACTCACATACTCACAAACATACAGTACACACACAACCACATACACACACACTTACATACACGCATACACACACTCACACACATGCACACATACACACATACGCACACTCACATTCAGACATACACATACTCACACACACACTCACATATTCACATACACACACATGCACACAAACACATACACACTCTCACACAATCACATACTTGCACACACTTACACACACAATCACATAAACAGATACATGCACTCGCTTAACATACATCCCAGAGATTGCCCGAAACAAACAGCCTCTGATTTCTGAGTAATTCGGTCTGGGCAGATTGCGGGGAAATTAGCCTGTCCAATGCCCTTCATCGTTAAAAAAATTTGATCCGAAAATGATTGCGATTTAGCAAAGAAAATATAACTTCCTGCGCCCCAGAAATAGCAGCTGTCTCACTAAGGAAAAGAACATAATAACACACTCATCAAAGCACTGAAGAGACTTCTGTTGCTGTTTACTTCAGACATCTCCTCCAACTGCAAAGAGTTTGTCTGGGCTTCTGTTTGTTGCCGTCTTGCTTCTTGGCCTACTGGTGATCGACCACCCCTTATTAATACCATTAATTACTGAAGAACAAAGGTTTCACCTCCTTCCTGCTTCAAAGGGAGTCCTGGGTGTGTGGATCATTAAAACAGCCTGTCTGGTGCCCTGCGGGACATCTGCTGTTTATTCCAGCGCTCGACCACAAGCAACAGGCCCAACTTCGGCGCTAACCTTGAGCTTCTGGCTCTCATCTGCATTCGATTGAGCTTCCCTGCTTTCTTTTCCCCTCGCCTTTAAAAAAGTCGCAAGAGAGGACGGAGGAAAAGAGCTGCTTTTTCTCCTCCCATCCACTGGGGGGCCCCCAGGGAGATACCTGCAGCCTAGCCGCCTGAACGCCTGACGGGTCACTAGATTTTTAAAAAAAGAACTGGAGGAAACACATAAAGCAACCTGCATGAGCATGTGTGTGCGAGTGCCTGTTTGCCACCTGAATAATCTATTGTAGGTAAATAAGTCAAATTAATTTGGTTTAAAATTTTAAAAAAACCTGCCTCGGCTTGGCATAGGTAAGTTATGTGTCTCCATTCATCATGCCCCCTAAAAGGACTCTGCAAATCCGAGCGCATTTGAAGCCTTTCCTCTATTGTTCAGTATAAAAGAACGTGTCATGGGGAAGAAAGGCGAGGGCAAACAGTCAAGGAAAAACACAGAGGCCCTTCCCGGTCCCGGCGGCCCCTGGTTGGTCAGTCCAAACCGGCGGAAGGTGATCGATGAGCACAGCAGAGGTCTCCAGTCACTCCCTCACTCTAAAAACTCACATCAACACAGGCAACTGGGGCGGGGTGGGGGGTGGGGGGGGCGGCAGAAGCATTCGGTGTGAAAACAGGGGCGTAGAAGCAGAAACAATAGTGACAGGCGCACTGGCTGCAGCTTGCGTCCCGGATTAGCTCCAATAGCCATAATAAATGAAACAGAGAATAAAATAAAAACAATTTTACACTGACTGAAGGCTTGACTTATAGGAAGTGGCAGCTCCACTGGCCCCAGGCACCGCATTAGTTTTGCCACTCGATAATTTGACTGATTCACTTGAGTGGCCCGAAGACGACATTTTCTGCCTGATTTCAGCGTAATCAAGTCACCTGCTTAGAGATCAGCCAGGCCAAGCCAGACAGAGCAAGCAGCCAGCGAGGAAAAGGGCAGAGAGAGGACAAAACACATGGAGACCAGCGCTGAGAGGGAGGAAGACTAGTGCTGAGAGAGAGGAAGACCAGCTCTGAGAGAGAGGAAGACCATCTCTATGAGTGAGGAAGATCATCTCGATGAGTGAGGAAGACCAGCTCTGAGAGAGAGGAAGACCATCTCTATGAGTGAGGAAGATCATCTCGATGAGTGAGGAAGACCAGCTCTGATAGTGAGGAAGACCAGTGCTGAGAAGGAGGAAGACTAGTGCTGAGAGAGAGAAAGGCCATCTCTATGAGTGAGGAAGACCAGCTCTGAGTGAGGAAGACCAGCTCTGAGTGAGGAAGACCAACTCTGACAGTGAGGAAGACCAGCTGTGAGAGTGAGGAAGACCATCTCTATGAGTGAGGAAGACCAGCTCTGAGTGAGGAAGACCAGCTCAATAAGTGAGGAAGACCAGCTCTGAGAGTGAGGAAGACCATCTCAATGAGTGAGGAAGACCAGCTCTGAGAGTGAGGAAGACCATCTCAATGAGTGAGGAAGATCAGCTCTGTGAGTGAGGAAGACCAGCTCTGAGAGTGAGGAAGACCATCTCGATAAGTGAGAAAGACGAGCTCTGAGAATAAGGAAGACCATCTCTATGAGTGAGGAAGACCACCTCTGTAAGTGAGGAAGACCATCTCTATGACTGAGGAAGACCACCTCTGTGAGTGAGGAAGACCAGTGCTCAAACTGAGAAAAGTCAATGCTAAGAGTGATGAAGACTTGCACTGATAATGAGTGAGAGGAGTTTCTGCAGTTGAGGAAGGACAGTGCAGAAAGTAAAACAGGGCAGAGATAACAGGAAGAGAGGTGTGTGTGTGCACATGTGCATGTGTGTGTGTGTGTGTGCATATGTGCATGTGTGTGTGTGTGCTTGTGTGTGCATGTATGTGCGTGTGTGTGTGTGTGTATGTGCGTGTGTGTGTGTGTGTGTGTGTGTGTGTGTGTGTATGTGCAAGTGTGTGTGTGTGTGTGTGTGTGCGGTTTGCAGGGTGTGCTGCTTTTATGGGAGATGTGAGATCTGAGGTGCCTGGCTCAGGAATCTGTCAGGGCGGGGGGGGGGGGGGGGGGGCTGCACAGCAGTTGAAGTGACCTTTGCTTAACCTTTCATATGTTGAAAGCACATTTCTACACTCACTTATTAATTTGGACAAGGTCACCTTTTTCATTTTAATACCAGATTAGCGGAGCCAGATCGTGAACTTTGATGTAGAAAAATGTGCAGATGAGGGAGGCGCTCGGGGACGGCTTGTAAAAATTAGCAGCACTTTATTGATGTGATATTGACATTATTTGTTCGAGGAGAAATGTCAGCATATGCAGAGTAAGCACTAAGCCCTGCATTTACATACAGAACAAATGCAGAGCACACCCTACAGAACACAGGCCCCGTCCAGCATTAAAGCACAGCGGATACAGCTAGGCGTGCCGCGCACGTTTAATTAAGACACCAGCTTAACTTTTCAGCCTGGACTGAACACCGCACTCATCATACCGAAGTCTCACCGGTAACACAAACGTGGTCCTATTCTGGGAGCTCAAAAAAAATAATCATACGGTTATATCACCTATGATCCAAAAATGTTCACGGTCATCATTTTTGGTTATTAAATTGCTGTCTGGCAAAAGTAAACCATCAGAAGTGGATTAAGTACAGTCTTCTGAGTAAAAACTAGTGTGTAATGACCAGTGACCTCACGTCCCATCCACCGATCTTAACCTGGGTTGTTCTGGGAATTGACATCACTTGCCCTGCCCACTCTGGGTGTTTCCCAGTAAGATTGACAGCACCACCCAGAGCGTGTCCAATTTGATGTCATCACTGGCCCTGTTCAGCCTGGATGCGTCTTGGAGGCCGACATCCTTCGCCTCCCCTTCCCTGTCGGTGTCACGAGGGCCGACATCCCCGGCCCCGCCCTGTCCCGACCCTCTCTCTCCCTGGGCCTCCGGTGCTGAAAAGGCTCCCTCACACTGGCTGTGTATGACAAGCGCTAATCCACTCAGCCACTGAGACATTTCCTTAATCCCTGGCCCCTGGAGGCCACAGTTGGGCCCATGTCACCAGGGGTGGGATAGTGGGGGGGGGGGGGGGAGGGATTAGCGTGACTAATCCCGCCCCCGTACCCCATGATAGACCGAGCGCGCGCCCTGATTGAAAGACGGCGCTCTCCGAGGCGTCTTCTGTAAGAGGTTTTACACACGGCTCGCCTGCAGCACAGCTCACGCAGTCCTGCGCCTGACTCACTGACTTCAAACTGTCACTCATCTCCCAACTCTAATTAAGTCGCTAATTATAGTATTAATACCTCCAACCACTGCCAAAATAAAGAGGACACATCCACCACAGACGGGCCGACAGACCAACCGACTGACAGGCGGACGGACGGACGGACGGCGATGGGTAGCAGCACAGGGCTCAGGTTTAGCGCTGCAGAACTTCATGAGATCATCTGATCAGCTCTGGTGACACAATAGACACAAATGGTCCCTTTAGGGCCCTACAGCAAAGCAAAGGGAAATGTGATTCACGCACACACACACACACACACACACACACACACACAGAGTGAGCACACACACAAACACACACACACACACACACACACACACAGAGCATCCACACAGAGTCAGCACACACACAAACACACCCACAGAGCATGCGCACACAGCACAGATCGATTCACATACATGCATGCACACAAACACTCCAAATATACAAGCACAGACACACACACACACACACACACACACGCACACACACTGTTACGTATGCCGGCACACACCCCGTTTCCAAAGCCAACCCGCACCTAATGCCTTGTAGCGCAGTATATAGTAGTGCGCTATAGTTGCATGTAGGGTAAGTATATTAGGCAATCACTCAACATGGAACTGATTTACTCCACTTAATTTACTCCCTGCAGAAAGCGCCTATCACGTCCCTGTAAGAACAGTCTCCGTCCGACTGGTTAATTAAGGCTGCGCGGGTTCTGAATGGGCGGACGGGATAAGTGCAGCGCTCTGAATAAGCGCCCAGCGCGCACCTTCCCGCGCCGCTCCCGCGCTTCGGCAGGATCAATAGATCCTGAAGGAGAAGTAATGGGGTCTGAAAGAGAGGGAGCGGAGGAAGACTCTGAGCCGCGCGCAGGATGAAAACGAGCCCTTGTGATCGCCGAAGCTCTCGGCGCTGGCCGGAGCGCAGCTCTCGTTACTGTAAGGCCTTTGTCTTACAGTCGCGGACACATTAGCAGAGCGGGCGCCGCACTTCGCTGAGAGCGCGTTTGAAGATAGGCAGATCTCTTGTAAGACAAATTAAAAGCCCCCCCCCCCCCCCCCCCCCCCGTACCCCCCCTCCCTCGCTCCCTCCCCCCTCCCCCCCGACCCTTCATTAAATGAGGATTGTGCGGCCACCCACCTGTGCGTCTGTGTTTCATTTAGGGCCGCGCTTTGGTGAGCCGCGCGCGCTTCAGACCTCAGCGCCGTGTCAGTTTACAGCCGGGCCGTCCCGGAGACCCGGCCCGCCTTCAACGAGCGCCGGAATACCCCGAAAACGGACACTCCGACACGCCGACACGCTGCCGGCGCAGAGCACGTGCGTTCGCCCAGCTCGACGCACTGCACAATTACAGCGGCTCGCAGAGACAGAGAGCCATTCCTCAGAACCTTCATTCGTCCAACGAAATTAGAATTTCTGCAATTTGTAGAAACGCCGTTTGTGAATACTGTTTTTCTGAGTCCCTTTTTATTGCCTCTCTCTCTATTTGTATTTTAACTGCCCACTAGCCAATTGCAATGTGTGTGATATGAGAAGGAAGATTAATATGAGAAGGCTGGTGCCGTATTCATAAAGTGTCTCATGGTAGTGTTGGAGTGCTGATCTAGGATCAGTTAATTAGGATAGCATTTGGACAGGGGGACATCTGATCTAAGCACTTCTATTCTGAGATGCTTTATGAATACAGGCCCGAGTGAGGATTCTCTTGCAGTTAGGATGCAAAAATACAACACGTCAGGGCTGCATTCAAAAGACAAAGGGGCTGATGGGAGATTGAGTACAGAGCTTATCAAGAATGTTTGTTTTGTTAAATGCACACCAGTAGAATCCATATGGAATAGTAACATATTTTAATATATACTGGTAAATTAAAATCATATTCAATTTAAATATATTGTGTAATATATATATGAAATAATAAATTAACAATATGGATTTAAATATATTTGAAAATATATGCATTATATGTAAGCACATATATGTATTAACATATATTAAATACATCATAAATATGCAAAAGCAGCCAATTTAGAATAGTTAAATGTAGTTATACAATATATTTGAAATGGATATAAATATATGATGTAAACATGTGTAATAAATAGATTAAGAAATATAAGTATATATATTATTATTGTTCACAGGGAGTTCCACAAAACCTTTTTTTTTTTCCTTATGGGAAGACTTCAGTTCTGAGAGAGGCAGCATGGGTGTGGGTATTTTAAGAGAAACAGTGGCCAGACAAACAAAGACCTGCCAGATCTTTCAATTTACCTAAAATATATACAATCAGCATGTTCAACTTCAATCATAACTTCTGGAACGTAAAGGAGCAAGCATGCGTCCAGGGCCAACAGGCCCAAGAAAAACACTATGCTGAGGGCGCTACATTACTGAGTTACAGTAAAGACATATACCTGACAGCAGGTACATGTTCTAAAGCCTCTACTGGAAGGCAGCTCCGCGTAAGGAAATACTCTTAAAAATCCCAAAGTGCGTGCGGACTTCTGGGGTTTTAACAGGGCGCTGTCACTCCCGCTTGCTGATATCTACATTCCTGTCAGCGGCTGGTCTGGGACTGGATTCATTAGTATGCAGGATGGCAGCTCCACCCCATATGCCACTAAACAGGTCCCCATGTTTTATTTATTCAAAGTTATTTTACCCTCAGTTTTAACCCCTTTGGGGTGCAAACTGGGAGACAGACTACTAATCTGGGAAGAGACAGCCACTATATACACCCCACACACACACACACACACACACACACCCAGCAATGGGCAACTTAGGGTGGGGAGGCGGGTGATTGTTGTGGCGGAGGCAAAACTCTCTGCCTCACTTGGCAGGGAATTCTGGGAAGGGTGTGTGAAGTGTCAGGGTGCAGGGTGGATAGATGCTAAACAACAACATGATGAAGCAGAAAAGTGCATGTGCAGGATTTGGGTACCAGAGAAGGAGAATGTTTGTGCCAGAGCGAGAAGGAGACAGGGAGAAGGAGAGAGAGAGAGCGAGAGAGACAGAGAAAGAGAAGAAGAGAGAGAGCATGAGACAGACAAGAGACAGAGAGAAGGAGAGAGAGAGCGAGAGAGACAGAGGCAGAGAGGAAGAGAGAGAGCAAGAGAGAAACAGACAGAAAGAGAGAGAGAGCGAGAGGGACAGAGACAAAGAGACAGAGAGGAAGAGAGAGAGAACGGGAGAGACAGAGACAGAGAGAAGGAGAGAGAAAGCAAGAGAGACAGAGAGGAAGAGAGAGAGAGTGAGAGACAGAGAGAGGGGTTCGGGGAGCTGTAATCAGAGAGCGAAACAGCAGTTATAAACAGTTTGTCAGGATGAAACGTGCTGGACAGAGGCAGAGCTCTCCTCTGGGGGTGGGGGGAGGGCGAGCAGATGGAGCACCTATCCCTGTGGGACGTGTCATTCATCAAAGTCACCAGGAAGAGCCCAGCCCGTCTCTTCCAACAGAGAGAGAGAGGGGAAGGGAGAGAGAGAGAGTGTGTTTGTGTGTGTGTGTGTGTGTGTGCCTGAAAGAGAAAGTGTGTGTGCGTGCCTGAGAGAGTGTGTGTGTGTGTGTGTGTGTGTGTGTGTGAGAGAGTGTGCATGTGTGTGAGTGTGTGTGAGAGAAAGTGTGTGTGTGTGTGTGTATATGTGTGCATGTGCATGAATGTGTGTGTGTGAGAGAGAAAGATGATTATTTTATTTTATTTTATTATTGTTTGGTTATTATTATTATTATTATTATTATCTTTCATTCAATTTATTTATCTATTTTTGTTATTACTGTTGGTCTTTGTAACTCTTGCTTTGGCAACACTGCATGCCATGCCAATAAAGCACTTTAAATTGAAATTAAGAGAGAGTGTGTGTGTGTGTGTGTGTGTGTGAGAGAGAGAGAGAGAGAGTGACAGAGAGAGAGGAGATATAAGAAGAGATACAGGGGGAAGTTTGCCGATAGGGAGTGATAGATTCTTTTTTTATTTTGTTTTGTTCTGACAGAGGGAGGAGACAGTGAGTCAATCTTGTACATCCATTTATTAAAATGCTCGGGCAGCGCCGGGTAAGTCCTGTCACGCTAAGAAAGCCGGTCTGTGTCTTTGAGAGCGAGAGAGACAGAGGGAGGGAGAGAGAACGAGAGAGCGGGGCATAAAGAATACCCCACGTCTAAGTCACATTAGCGGCAGCAGCAATGGATCTGTGTGCTTTGGCAACAGCTGATCCTCTCATTAACTCCATTATCTTAATGCAGTCAGCCACTATATCACTTCAGTCGCCATGTGGCACCTCAGATCGCGCTGAGTGGGAACGCGGCTCAGCACACTGCCCCCGTCATGTGACCTCAGCCGACAAATCACTTTGCAGGGTTCTAATGCCCCCTCCTGACAAGGACCCCTGACTCAGCTGAAAATCGCAGCTGCCAGGTACGTCAGCCAGAATCCACGTGGGCGCGTCCTAGGGCGTGTCAGCGGACGTGTCATTGGGTATTCGGGAATTACGCGGTTTTACAGGAAATGCAGAAGGCCACCTGGCAGAAGATGGAAGTGCTATTTAAGACCCCGTGCAATCACTTTGAAGAATTTGAAGTGTTCATTTGACAAAACTGTTCTTACTGTTCTGAAAGGTATTAGCAGGTATTTTCTTTTTGATGTAAAGCTTGGGCTGGCAACCGGTGACCCGCGGTAAAAAAATATGACCACCCAGAAATATTTTTTTAGCCTGCCAAATCCTACCGCCTTCCCCCATAAAAATGTATTTTTGTCAATTAATTTGGCTAAATTAAAAACGAGGCAGCGTGGACACAACTACATTTCCCTGTGGGTTAAATGTCGGAAACAAAATCGTATTTTTAAAATTCATTTAAATTGAAAAGGAAATAAAAATTACCTTTGCCTTGCTGAGTGCAAAAATAATAAAATCACGTGCAAAAATGTTACATTGAATTCATTTTGATTCATGATTGCATTTTTTGGTTAATATACCCTTGATTTTTATTTACAACCATGGTAAATAGCGTGCACAGCAGCATGAACACATTAACTGTCCATCCACAACCCCTCCCCCCATCACAGACCAGCACCACCTGAACTAACAAAATATTACAAAATTATAACTTACTTAAATTACTGCCCTAATGGCGAAAAATTCATATTTATATCTCAGTGAAACAAGAAGTTCAAAATGACCACTTTTTTTTTGAAAATATGAATTCTTTTGAAAAAATGTTTTCTTTGAATAATTGTACCAAAATTAAAAATGAGATTTTTCTTATATTTTGAGTATAACGTAATGCTGATAAATGACAAAAACATTTTTATAGCCTAGTGTGTGTGTGTGTGTGTGTGTATGTGTGTTTCAGCCAGAGGGCTACATATAATATCTATTATACACTGTCGGTATGCTTTCAGCACAATAGAATATTTCTTAGTCCATTGTTTTGTCACAGCAGTCTGTATGGAATGTTATGAAATTCCATGTGTATTTCCATGGGATTTTTTTTGGGGGGGGGGGGCTTTAAAGGGGTACAGACCAAAACTTTCTTTTAGCTAACAGAGCATAAGCAACATTCTGCATACTGGGTGGTATATGTGCACTAAGATTCATTTATCTAAGGAAAAAAACCGTGGGAACAGCTGCAGGCAGAAAAATTGGGAATTATAATAAGTAAAGATCTGGACACATGTTAACACATGCACACTACTAATAATAATAAATCAATACATAATTTAAAACATTGCAGAAATGATACTGGGTGGTCTCTCTGCTCCCCCTCTCTCTGTCTATCTCTGACCCAGATTGATTTGCTTTCCTGTTGCACTTGCAGAGACGGGAGAGAGAAGAGAATGGTGCTGTACATGATGACCGTGAGCAGGGAAGGCATTCTAATGCAGACAGTTTAGCTCTGTCCCTCAAGTCGCACCTCGGCTTATGATGCTTCTGTCAACAGCAATCCGCCAAACAAAAGGCCCAAACAAAACCGACAAACACTTTCCACTACTTTCGTTTGGTTTTTTTTTCTTCTGGTTCCTTACAGACCCAGGCCCCAGCCCCCGCCCTCAGTTTACAGTTTAAGCAGAGAGAAGAAAACAGCTTCGATGACTAAAAATGAGAACGCCTGTCCACGGATTAATACACAAAACAGAGCGCACGGTCTGCATGGGTCAGTAAACTCGAACCACGGCTGCGGACAGAGGGACAGCTGAGAAAATAAGGACATGAGAAGAAAATAAGAACTGTCTCCATGAATACAAACAGGAAGCTATCGAACGCAGTGACTACTGAATGAAACAAACACACTGTTTTGTTATTCTGATAAATAAATGTGTGTTGTAATTATTTGGCCAATTAAGTTGGTTATTGTGGGTTTATGCTCCATCATATAAAACCATTTAAACTGGGTTTAAACTGCAAGCAGAATCATGATGCGTTATTGTTTGGGGTTGGACTGTAGGATTGACTGTGAACTACTGCTTCTGCCAGAACTCCACGTTCCACCCCAAAACCCAGCACAAACCCCATTCACAAGGGCTTAGTTTTAGGAGAGGTCAGGTAATGTCATTATCATCTAAGCACATCCATAATTTTAGTCTCGCGCAACCTGGCCATGTTGACAATTATTAATGACCACGTTTTTTTCTGTGAACTCACAGGTCCTCTGATAATGCTACTCATGTCTTGGATAGGCACCCCCAATTCTAAGACCACTTGAAGACATATCTGCGCCAGATTTTTCTCCTTTCAAAATCATATGGACGGTTTCACTGTTGTTGCTCTTTGCTCTTTGGCCAAATGAGAATTATGGAAGTCCTTGAGGAAACTTTCCAAACTCTGCCATCCCTTCAAGAATGAGAAAAATTCTATTGAACAGAAGAGTCAGGTCACAGAGGCTTCTAGAATGGGCCGCATACAGTGCCCTCCAAAAGTATGGGAGAGAAATTAGCTATTTTTGCTATATAATAAAGCCATTTGGATTTGAGATCAAATGATGAATATGAGGCAAAGGTACAGACAACCAGCTTTAATGACTGCTGAGTGTTTTTTTATACATGAAAACTCCATGCAAAGGGAAGCACCTGAGCAACCGTTAGCGCCTTTCAGTCATCGGTTAACTTACTTTTGCACAGCTGAGAATGGGGGGACTCAACACAAGAACAACTGTTTCTGTAAAATGGTAAACCACATACGCATATAAATACAGTGAAATAAAAGCTACTTGTATGTACTTTTGTCTCACGTTCACTTTTTGATCTCAAATTCAGATGCCCTAAGTACATAACAAAAAATAACAAATTGCACTGTACTGTTCCGATACTTCTGATGGGCGCTGTATATTCGAGGTAATTTTTGTGTGTGTGTGTGTGTGTGTGTGTGTGTGTGTGTGTGTGTGTGTGTGTGTGTGCTTTGGTTCTGTTTGATGCGGTTGCCATGTCGTTGGCTACCATATGTGTTATTGTTGTAGTTAGTGTAGGTGGAAGCGCACAAATGCATTGGGTGTGATGAATACTTCCAGGGTATAGCCAACATCAAATGTACTCTTTCCTGTCATTTAGGAGGAAATACCACTAGTGTTGTGTTTGTGTTTTTATTAGTGGACAAACTATCACAAAGGAGTAGGCAACCTATTTTAATCACTGGCATTATTATTATTCTACAGACGTTCCCAGGAGAATGTGTTTTACTGAACATGGCACACTGAGAAGACTGATATGCCAAATGGAGAATAACCAAACTGGCCACATGGTGGCGCTATAACAATCGATTGAAAATACAATGTTTATTCTTACACCACTGCTTTGCTGGACACTTGATTCTGATTGGTCAGTGGTCTCAGTATTCCTGTGCAATGGCCACAGTATAATGACTGTTCCTTCACACCAAATTTTCCCGTCACACTCTATGCAGCCAAGCAGTCCAGTTAGAATGCACTCTTGTGTCGGCATCAGTTAACCTGCCAACAGGGAAAAAAGCTTGGAAAGAAGGAAAGGGATATGTAAAAAGGTGGTCTTGCCATGGGGAAATTCCATAATGTAGGACATTATGAGCCATTGTGTGTTTATAACTAAGCTTATACTGTATTATGGCAGCATTATAACTCATTACAAACATTACATTACATTCATTTGGCAGACGCTTTTATCCAAAGCGACGTACAAAAAGTGCATTCCATGGTCGTAGACGACTGCTAAACACGGGTTCAGTAAGGTACAATACTTATTTTGTACAGCTATTTCTAGCCGAGAACAGTGAACACTATTCTGGCCTAACATCTGTAAAGCCAACTAGGCAGAAGAATAAGCTACAGTATTAGGACAAATACAAATTACCAAGAAGTGCTGGGATGGGGCAACGTGTAACAAGTGACAGGAAAAGGTTTTTTTTTTTTAATTTTTTTTTTTTATAAAAGGGTGAAATATACAGCGTGGTGGTGGTTAGTCTAGGTATAGTCTGAAGAGATGAGTCTTCAGGCCACGGCAGGAAGATGGGTAGCGAGGGGGAGGTTCGGAGAGGGACGGGGAGTTCGTTCCACCAGTGGGGAGCTAGGGTGGAGAAGCTCTGTGATCCCTTTGGGCGGGTGGGAACATGTTTGTAATTGTAGATCTACACTGTAGATATAGATTTCATAGAAAGCGATGCCAATTTATCATATTGTGAAGTATGACACAGCCTTCATTATGCTATAAAATAACAGCGGCAACATTACATATCCATTGTATTTCACCCAGCTACAATGTTAGTTAAGCACAGCTACATTGCCATGACAAGGGGGCTAGCTAGCTAGTCAGCTCAGAAGCAGGTTCATTTTTTTGGGATGCTAGCTGGCTCACTAGCTATCATTAGTTGTTTGTCAAAATGAAACAGATTTTGCTACCGGTGTTGCATGTTGTTATTCCGCTCTTTAAATGTAACATTAAATTTAACTTCAGTTAGTTAGCTAATTTAGTCAAAGTTTCCTAGATAGCCTGTAATGTTAGATAATATGAAAGCTAACATGACAGCGTACCTTCCTATGATGGGTATACTTACAGCTAGCTAAAGATATTTCATTTACCCAGTTAAAATTAGCTTGAGCAAGCTAAAACATAATGATAAATAGTAAGCTTGCAATCATTTTTTCAATCAAAACATATTTGTTGCTGACCAAAATATGTGCTTGCGATTAAAGCTAAACAGACAAGGCTAATCAATCCGTATCAAAGCTAAATCATTTGTGGAAACAGGTTGCGCTGTAGTGATACATTTGTTTGCTACATTTTCACTGACAAGTTTGATACTTTTTTTACTTAAAATTGTATTAAATATAAACCAAGAATGACAATATTACCATGAATATGTGTTCTCCTTTGTGGTAAACATTTTGTGACACTGTAAAAATTAGTGTGAATTTATTAATGATGAGCAATCAAACAGGTATATTTATATAATTTGTGTTGTCTGGTTTAAGAGATAAATTTAGCTGCCAGGATTAATTATTTCTTAATCATTGCCCTAAATCTTTCATAATATATTACCGACTTACATGTGATTTATTATGTTATTCCCTTCAATGAAATGCAATACATTTAAAAATGAAAAATGTATTGCATATTTTTAAAGAAATATTGTTCTTTTTTGGTATGGGCTGAACAATGTTTTGATTATTTTTTATGTTTTAATTTTGTTTTCATTTCTATGTAATCTACACTGACTATCCATTTCAACTCCATATGCAGTGTTGAGTTTTTGCACTGCAAAACTATTACTGCCAGTCAATTCACTTCCTTTACTCAAAAAACATGAACCTGTTAACTAAACTAAAAATAACGTATGAAATAAAATATTTCATTTCTAAAACATTAATGCATTGTAACAAATGTATAGGTATGACTGTTTCGTACAACACAAATGTACTGTAACTGCAATATATGGCTGTTCTCGTCCAACCATAAATCAGCTGCAATAAAAAAGAATGTATGGTTGTATTGTACCAACATGCATTTACTGTAATTAAAATTATTGTATAGCTGTACTGTACAAACTCCATTACTGTTGTAGGCGGTTCCTCTGAGAATGAATTTTTACCCTCTTTGCCTGAAACACATGATATTAGAGCGCAAACTCGAATGACAGAGAGAGAGAGAGAGAGAGAGAGAGGGAGAGCAAGCTGTCCTATGCAGGTAAGTGAACCACTGCAGCTAAATTAATTTGGCATCTGTTGTAGCAAAGTGTTTGATCCCAGATAGAGATTCACCTACTCATCACAAAACCACAAAATCTATTTACAATTCGCCAGCGTCAGTGCTTACTACTGACTTTCAAACATGCAAAAATATCTCCCCGTCTGAGAAGACACAGCGTTGACTCCGACAGCTTTGTGTACAGCTCCATAACATACCCTGGTTCTGCTGGCAGAAAATGCTTCTGTATCGCTCATTTAGTGCAAATCACAGACACCAAGACAAATACAGGCAGCGGAAATTCAATCATCTGTAGTGAACACATGGCATATGCTCAGAGATCACAGTGTATTCATCAAAGTGATCTACACTTAGAGTGTTCTCAATACACATGTGTTCTCAATACACATACATACATGCACACAAACACACATATAAATAGACAGACGCTTGATGTAAATTTGAGAATGAGGCAGCTCAAAAAACATATAATTATTAATGTGATTGAGTGAATATTTTTTGTGACAGGTGCAAAACAATGAGAGACAATCGAAAAGGGGGAAGTGAGAGTGAGAGAGAGAGAGAGAGAGAAAGAGAAATTCAATAGCATAACCTCTGTTGGAGGCTCAGCAGTATCAGGGTATCGGGTGAAGGACAGAGTGGCAGATCAATACAGACTGATCTGCAGACGAAGGAGGGGGTGGAGAGACAGAGAGAACGGAGGTAGAGAGAAAGAGAGAGAGCGATCACAACAGAAAGATCGCTGATGGTGCAGCAGAAAGGTGTAGCTTACTGTGACTGCGTAAACTGAACTGTGCTCTGGGTGGCCGTGTGTGTGTGTGTGTGTGCGTGTGTGCGTGCAGGTGAGTGTGTGTGTGTGTGAGTGTGTGTGTGTGTGTGCCTGTGTGTGTTTGTGTGTGTGTGAGTGTGTGTGAGTGAGTGAGCGAGTGTGTGTGTGTGTGTGTGTGTGTGTGTGTGTGAGTGTGTGCGTGTGTGTGTGCAGGTGAGTGTGTGTGTGTGTGAGTGTGTGTGTGTGTGTGTGCCTGTGTGTGTTTGTGTGTGTGTGCATGTGTGTGTGAGTGTGTATGAGTGAGTGAGCGAGTGTGTGTGTGTGTGTGTGTGTGTGTGTGAGTGTGTGTGAGCGTGTGTGCGTGTGTGTGCGTGCGTGCGTGAGTGTGTGTGTGTGTGAGAGTGTGTGTGTGCGTGCGTGTGTGAGTGTGTGTGTGAGTGTGTGTGAGCGTGTGTGTGTGTATGTGTGTGTGTGCGTGCGTGTGTGAGTGAGTGTGTGTGTGAGTGCATGTGTGAGCGTGTGTGTGAGTGTGACTGCGTGTGTGTGTGTGTGTGTGCGTGCGTGTGTGAGTGTGTGTGAGTGTGTGTGTGAGAGTGTGTGTGTGCGTGTGTGCGTGCGTGTGTGTGAGTGTGTGTGTGAGTGTGAGTGCGTGTGTGTGTGTGTGTGTGTGTGCGTGTGTGAGTGCGTGTGTGTTATGACTGCATAGTGAGGTCTGACCTGTGGGGGACAGTAGGCCGGGGGACAGCAGGCCATGTACACTGTGGGGCAGGAGCCGGGAGCTCTCCTGCAGACCCACGCCCAGGGAGCGCTTCGGCGGGCGGCCCGGCCTGGAGCTGTGGAGGAGAGAGAGAGACACGCGGTCAAAACACCTAAAATACACACACGCAGAGAGACACAGTCAAAACACACCTGCTATACACCTAAAATACGCACACGCAGAGAGACACAGTCAAAACACACCTGCTATACACCTAAAATACACACACACAGAGACAGTCAAAACACACCTGCTATACACCTAAAACACACACACGCAGAGAGACACAGTCAAAACACACTTTCTATACACCTAAAATACACACACGCAGAGAGACACAGTCAAAACACACCTGCTATACACCTAAAATACACACACACAGAGACAGTCAAAACACACCTGCTATACACCTAAAATACACACACACAGAGACAGTCAAAACACACCTGCTATACACCTAAAACACACACATGCAGAGAGACACAGTCAAAACACACTTTCTATACACCTAAAATACACACACGCAGAGAGACAGTCAAAACACACCTGCTATACACCTAAAATATACACACGCAGAGAGACACAGTCAAAACACACCTGCTATACACCTAAAATACACACACGCAAGTGACACACGGTCAAAACACACCTGCTATACACCTAAAATACAATACACACACACACTATTATATCCAGACCTTATTAAACTGTATTAGGAACAAAACTTTATAGAGTACAATAAATAAAAACACGTTGTTTAAATATACATGATGTCCTGTTTATAATATTCTTTTATAAAATAGAAATGATGAAAAAGAGAAAATAAATTGGACATGATGCAAAAAAGTAGATGAATAATATTTTAATTCTGTTAGCAAACAAAATAAAAGCATTATCCTGCCCACACAGAATATTCTGAAATCCAAATCCAGCTCTAAAAATAAATTTAAAAAACATTTGTGTGCAATATATACATATTTCTGTTATTAATTTTTGATAATGTTAAATAAAACTGTACTGCCTAACATGTACAGTGAAATACATATTTGCATAAAATCACATGCATTAACATGGGAGCAAGGGTTACTTCAGTTGTAAATTAAAATAATCATTGTTTTTATTTGAGAAATATCTTAGATTCATTGACAATTATTTTTATTTAAATGTTTTTAGATGTTTATGTTTATATTTCCCTATCTATAGAGCATATTTTTCATAGTTTATTTTTCTCTCTTTTACACATGCACTCTTTCTGTCTCTATCACACACACACACTCTCCCTTTTTTTTTTTGAAGTCCTGTATTTTTTGTATTGGAACAATTTCTCAATAAAAGAGGTTTTAAAATAAATTTTAAATCTCTCTCCCTGGATAACGTTTCTCTCTCTCTCTCTCCCTCTGTTTCTGGACAGCATCTCTAGCTCACTATTTCTCTCTCTCTCTCTCTCTCTCTCTCTCTCTCTCTCTCTCTCTCTCTCTCTCTCTCTCTCTCTCTCTCTCTCTCTCTCTCTCTCTCTCTCTCTCTCTCTCTCTCTCTCTCTCTCTCTCTCTCTCTCTCTCTCTCTGGCTATGGACAGCGTTTCTCTCTCTTTCAGGAGAGCGTCAAGACAGCAGGAAAGGTAAGACAGAGATCGGCTCCACTGATAAGCCTGAGATGGGTATAAACTATAAACACAGGGAGGGCGCGATAAAGATCGTTTAAAAAACATGTACCTGGGAGTGCAGAACCATTTCATATTCCTGCAGGGCCTCTCTGATAAGGGCCACTGCCATGCAGGCACTCTGTTTCCACGGCTGCATTTCAATAGTGTAAAATTAGACCGAGAATCTCCCCAAGCCAGGAAGAGAGCAACATCTGAAACTTTTCTTAAGTTATGCAAGCCCCCCACCCCCAACTTCCCTTTGTGTGTACACGCACACACACCAACATAAATCCACGCGCACGGACGTTCGCGCGCGCGCACACACACACTTACACTTGTCTGTAGCAGTGCTTTAGTGTGGTGCGGATGACAGAGCGCTTTGGAGGCAACATTAAGACGTGAACATGTGACAGGCAGGAACGAGGAGACCAGCGGACAGCAGCAGGACACGCAGAAAGTGCTGGAGCAGGAGAATGCTAATACCAATCAGAGCCGTACATCTCTGGAGCAAGTCCAGGAACGCTATCTAAAGGATAGATTTAAAAAAAAAAAAATTTTAACATTTAATTTCATTAATGCCGTAGTGACAACAAACACAAACACGAGCACAGAACAACCAGCACAGAAACCGAAGGCTACAAGTGAGGTGTATTAGGGGAGTACGCGGTGTTTCAGAAACCTTTCTGGATGCGAGATGAAAAGGGGGACTGGGTACTCTGGGGAGGGAGGTTTGGCCGATAAAATACGCACAGCTGAGCCGAACGAACAGAGTGAGACGGGATAGAAACCTGGCCAGGCAAACGGAGAGAGAGCTCTTATCTGCGTTCCAAACAGAACGTCGCCATTAGAACAAAGCTGATTCACCATGTAACCCCTATCTCTGACATGTGCACGCGCTCAAATCATTCACACACAGGCCCAAACTCATCTACACATACTCAGACAAA
This sequence comes from Anguilla anguilla, assembly GCF_013347855.1. NCBI lineage: Eukaryota > Metazoa > Chordata > Actinopteri > Anguilliformes > Anguillidae > Anguilla > Anguilla anguilla. The sequence goes on from NC_049209.1 coordinate 30,181,351, forward strand.
ATCACGCAGATACAAACTCGCATTCATACTCAGATTTAGTTTTCCAGAGTATTCTAACAAGAGTTATTCCAGGTTAGCAGTCCCGGTAAAACTCCGCGATAGATTACCATGGACACCAGCCAGATCTTATATCCTGATCAAAGCCACGTGAAAAAAATTACACTTCAGACAGATCAATGTTTTTATGTTTAACTAAACCATGCAAACCTGTTTGACCCTGTAAAAGCGATACTCCGCATATATAACGCGGCTGCCATAATTCTGCAGTGGACTGAACAATACATAAGCCGCTGCGCCGATCCCGGTTACCAACTGTTGCTTGTAGCCTGCGGGCTACTGTAAAGGAACACGCGGAGCAGGCGTTTCTCTTGTCACTTTACTGATCCGATAACTGACTATAACAGCTAGTCACAGAAAAAAATGACCAACGAACCTTACGGTTGTCGGCTCACCTGGCTTTAGCAATGATTGCGCAATGGCATTGTAGGCTACCCTTGCGGAAAATACTTAACCTAAACTACGTCATAAATTGTTCCAACTAAATAAATGGATTGCGTGACAAATCATGTAACCTGTGTGGGTCGCTGACTGTCACCTGCACAATGCTAGACTCAGTGAGATAGCCTACTGAGAAGAAAGCCGTCCTGTTTCATTTATTCACTTCTGCGGCGACGGTTTCTTGTGCAACCTGCCACTTCGTGGGGTTGAAAACTCAGCGAGTTATCCAAGAGTCCACTCTTAATCCTAATTTATCTAGGCTTCAAAAATCGGAGGGGGACGTAATTTCAGATGTCTCGTAATTTAAGGCCACTAAATTGCTCTAAAGACAAAGGGGATGTACAGTTCCTCCTATTTGATGTGTTTGATCCTTTGGGGAGTTGCAGGGAATATTCGGTAAGAAAGAAAAAAATCCCCCCTTCCAAGCATGGTAGCCTAAGAATATAGCGTAACCCCAATGTTTAAGCATGAATAAATAATAGTTCTTAATAACCCCTGTTCCTGTCAGAATAATAGCCGAGGTCTCTCTACATAGATGTCTGTCTGTTCTTAATTTATTTATTAGTTAGGTTGTTTGTATTATTAATCCTGAAATGTTTTCATTTATTAAAAAAACGGGTGCTATGGCACCAGCTGGGTTTTCACGTGCCCAACACCAACAGAACAGAGGACAATCTGGAGAACATGTTGTGCCCGAATTAATTAAAAATTAATTAAACTCAGTGCCCACGAGGTAAAATAAAATGTAGAATGTAGACCTGAATCGTGACATTCACCTATAGCTATGTTTTTAACTACATTTCTGCCATAGAAATGTAGGGCTCTGTTGTTTCACCATGAAATTCTGTCAGTAACAAACATTAGTCGTATGAATTCACCATTTTGTTTGTTTCTGTATCAATCTGAGGTTCTTGATAAGCAAGTAATTACCAGAATGTTCCAATAACGTGAGTGTGTTTCCGACAATGGGTCAGGCCAAATGGGGAACAGCCGAAGGCGGGGCGGTGGTGCAGAGCCGGGAAAAAGAAATCGTTTTAGGAACTTAACTAGACATTTCCTGAAACGTCTTATATGGGGGCAAGGGCTTTCCTTAAAAATGTGTTTTGTTTTCCGAATGTGCTGCCTGTTTCATTCGAGAATAATGCAATAACGCGGCGACTTATTTGTTCTGGACTGACTCACTCCTGCGTAATCCCCCGCAAGGCTGCTGACCAGCGCAAGATGAAAAAAAGAAGAAAAAACTCGGACCCACGTTGAACTGCGACCTTTTTTCCATGCGGTGATTGTGCAAGAATCCACACGCCTTTCTTCCCCCAGAGTCATCCTGTCGCTTTCTTCCCCCAGGAGTCATAAAGCTATTTTCTTATTTTGTTCCACTCGTTCTGGGCATTGTTGAGGCTAAAGGAGCCTTTTCCTCGCTCGCGACAGGTGCTTCCCTTCCACTTGATTAAAAAAGCTGATCCCCGCATCCCACCGGCCAGAGACTGCGCGAGCTGCATGCCTTGGGGATTGGACACAATTCAAAATATATTTACCACAAATAATTGCCACGGATTGTCTACCGTCACAAATAGGACAACAAACCAGAAAGCCATACCGACAGCCAGGCCCGGATTTTAAGGCCAAACCACGGCCTGTGTCCTTGTCGTAATTATACATTTAAACTTTGTATATGTAGCCAAGTTCTGGTTGAGCCGAGTGCAAACGGTGGACTTTGGTCCTGAATATGAGTTTTTGAGAAGCAAACCGTTCCTCGTACCTGCTGAGCGTTATCAACCGTCCTTTAATTGTTTTACTTGCGGTCATAATCTGCGGCCATTAATAATGAATGAAGCTGGCTGTAGCGGGAGCCCACAATGATACACAAAAGCCACCATATGTTTTATTGTTCTTATTGCCCAACAGAAGGTTATATAGTTTCGCCGCAGTAAAACTTAATTTGTTTATGTATTTTAATGTTAGGATTGATATTTATTTAGTAATACCAAATACCACTTTGGAATACCAAAGTTGGATTGTAATTGCTAGCAACTAAGAAAACAGTTCATGTTTTTGGAGATGATGATTTTGGTTTTAAATAATAAAGCATTTCCCCCTGATTTGAGAACAGTGTGTGTATGCATACCTGTTACTCTGGATCCAAACTTACTAATAACGGTCTCCCAAAGTCACTCTTTCATCAAGACTTGAGAATGTCCCTCATACTGCCCTTTCCACAGGCATGATGTCCACCTATGTGTGTGTGCATGCGCACAAGCCAGTTTGTGTGTACGTGTGTGTGTGCATGTACATGAGCCAGTCTGTGTGTACATGAGTGTGTGTGTGTGTGTGTGTCAGTCTTCCAGGTCTGCATGCCAAGCCCTTCCACGCCTGCTTCACCACGGCAACGGCAGGCAGGGGCGGGACTGAGCGCCCCTCCCTCTGCCTTTGGGGGTCCCGGCGGGCAGGGGAACAGATGGCTGCGTAAAGTCATTCAAACGTTTCCTCACGTTCCACTCAACAGAAAGAAAAACCTTGTCAATGCACGCGTCCCAACTAATCGCTCCCTCAACTCCCTGGTGACACACACATACTGCCGCAGACAACTTAAACTGAATTACTAAGCACTTTTTATTCCCTATGAACTTTACAAATATGTCCTTGTCACTTTTTCGAACAGCACTGCTGAATATTTATTCCGAGCCAGCGCCTTACTTATATCTCTGACTGTGGGCGGGCACTGCAGAATGCAACACCCCCCTGAGGCTCCTCCCAGTTTTTGTTGAGTGACAGCAGCACCAGCATGTGGGTCCAGTAGACAGATTGGACGAAACCCACTGTGTCTCACAAATGGCCCATATTTGGCATGGAAAACAAATTTCATGTTGACAGGGAGGGGAGAGGTAGCAGACGGTCTAAAAAACTTGTGACCAAAAAGGGTGGTGCCGAGGGGTGGTTGGGGGGGGGGGGGGGGCGTTGGCGTTTCAGGGTAAAGGAAACAAAAATCTGATTTCAAAAATTTTAATGGGAAATTGTTTAAACAACAACAAAGCCGGCAGCAGCCAAAAAAAAAAAAAAAAAAACTGTGCAAGTCAGGGTGCCTTTGAAGATATTTAATTAAAATCTAATCCCGCATTCTTAAAGGCTCACATAAATTAAGCTGTCATTCAGGAGATTTATGCATTCACATTTGCATATTGCATACAATTCATCAATTACTCATGTTTGAAAGGCTCGCATTTCCCAGGGAGGGCGGCTGCCAGTGTGCCAGCAGAGAGAGAGAGAGAGGGAGAGCGAGAGAGAGGGAGAGAGACTCGTAGTGCCCAGTGTTACCCAGGAGAAGCCAGTCTCCATATGTCCACACTTTCAAGCCCCCCCCCCTTCCGCCCCCACCGCACTCTACACTATGAGGAACGGTGACGCTGTGAGAAATTTTCAGGTGTGCTGGTCACAGAGTGGAGGACAGGAGGAACGATGGGAATGAGTTAAGTGTGCGGGAATTAAGTGACTTTCACTTATTGCTCTTAGTTGACAAAGGAGCTTTTCTGTCTTGTTCTCCCATTCTTCTATCTCATTTTCTCTACATCACAAAGACTTGTTTTTTTTAGAATTCACAAGGAAGAGACATAGGACTTTCATGTGGAACTCATCCACAGTGTGATACACATACACACTGAGCCTGACTATGGATCATCCTGTGTGGTTTAACACATACACAATGTGCTTGACTGTGGCTCATCCTCAGTGTGGTTATGCACATACACAATGTGCTTGACTGTGGCTCATCCTCAGTGTGGTTATGCACATACACAATGTGCTTGACTGTGGCTCATCCTCAATGTGGTCACACACAAATACACTGAACCTGACTGGAGCTCATCCTCAGTGTAGTCACACACAAATACACTGAGCCTGACTGGAGCTCATCCTCAGTGTGGTCACACACAAATACACTGAGGCTGACTGGAGCTCATCCTCAGTGTGGTCACACACATATGCACTATACACTAAGCACGACTGGGGATCATCCTCAGTGCGGTTATGCCCATACACACTGAGCCTGACTGAATGGCAAACACACATCAGAAAACAGGAGAGGATCCCTGTTCCAGCTGCAGCTGTGTCCCTGGCTGTGTCTGAGGGTTGTCTCTACCTATCCTGCCATGAATAGAGCAGTGTACCTCAGACAGACGACCCAGGCCCCCTTACATTCATCGCCCTGTCACACTCACACACCAGTCCCATCCCCCATGGCTGCTGCTGTTTATTAATAAAAATGACACAACAAACATGTACAAATACTGCACGCGAAACTCCCGCGATGGTAAGAAGTCCCCGGTGATTTGTAATATCCTGATTTTAATGGCTTATTAAGTGGAGAGATTGTTTTTTCGACCAGCGAGGGTGCGCTAGCACTGGGACGCTCCACGCACGGGCCCTGTTTGGTACTCTCCATCACGCTCCGCTTCCTTACTCTGCACATATCGATTTGCTTAGAAAGTGCCAATTACAGGCGTTTCTGGACACTGGCGTGTGACTGTCCCCTCTGTCCTGTCCTCCACCGCTCCGCTTCGAGAGCCGAAATGAAAGAGAGATAAAACAGCGGCGGCCGAAGGGGGGAGGCAGGGCCTGGCGGAGCGAGCACGGCCCACCCCCCCCCCCCAAGGTCCACGTGTTCACCTGCACACGCGTGGCGCGCCCCAAATCAATACCACAGCCAAGAGGCCCAATGGGATGGGTGGTCCTTCCCCGCCTCCCTCCCCCAAAAAACATGGCACCGCGAAAAACAGTGTGACAGGATCTCTCACCAATGTTGGGTGTCTGTTTCCCTCCGGACCCCACAACAACCCACTCCGCTCCGGTCTCTGGCTACACCATCCCAGCCCTTTTTGTAATTTGTATTTGTCCTAATACTGTAGCTTGTTCTTCTGCCTAGTTGGCTTTGCAGAGGTTAGGTCAGAATAGTGTTCACTGTGTGAACTAAACTGTGTTCTTGGCTAGAAATAGCTGTACAAAATAAGTCTTGTATCTTATTGAACCTGTGTTTTGTAGTTGTCCATGACCATGAAATGCACCTTTTGTACGCCGCTTTGGATAAAAGCGTCTGTCAAATAAATGTAATGTAATGTAACATCCAGCAATAGGCCACAAAGGCTGCTGGTTGTGCTGCTCACCTGTGAGCGTGCGCTTGCATGCGCTCGCGGAATTGGGGGGGCGGGGAAAATAATGTGCAAAACTTTCCCTCTTTCTTTTCCCCACTTTGGAGTTGTCACTGCCAGTACGTAGTACACTGAGGAAGGGGCACCGCAGCTGCAGTGCACACAGGCCACACAGTGCTACAGGAGAGAAATAGCATCTGTTGCATCTCTGGGGGGAACTAATGCAGAGGTAATCCAAGGAATCCATGTCATTTTCCATGGCAACAGATCGTTTACAGATCCATTTGATATCGCTAATGGATTCCATGATTCTTTCATTTATTTGTTTATTTCTTTTCTTTGGGAAACATAGAAGCATGGAAGCTTTGCCGCTTCCAAAAAAAGGAAAACTACCAATTACCACCAATGTCCTGCAGGATGTAAGATATTATTGTCAATCTAAAAATTCAGCTGTAGGCCTTTAATAAAATAGGGACGTGCTTGCTAAAGAGGACATGTCCTCATTCGTTATGCCACTCACTGCTGTCTATTCAATCTCTTTAAAAACTGAGGTTGACTGAAAGCTTGAAAATTTGATCCCACTGTTCAAATCAGGTGATCTTTGTACTTTCAGTTACCAATCTGCCCTACTTCATGAATGCCCTGGAAAATAATTTGAAAACATCAGGACGGAAACGAAAGCTCTATGTGGTCGTTGATATGGTTTTTTAGAAGCAACTCAATGTGCATGGCTCTTCCACAGCCTGTTGATAGAATCTCTACAGATTTCGATAAAAAGGAACACTCATTATGTATGTTCATCCAAGGCTTTTGATCCAGGAAAGCATACAATCCTCATCTCTAAATTACACTGCAATTGACTTTTTAATATCTAATAGGCCCATGCTACTATGTGAAGTGCCTCAAGGGTCTATTCGTGGATAACTTTTGATAATTTATTTAATTTACTTAGCTTGCATATCTAATATCTATAGTGCTTGTTTTGTTTGCTAATGATATTAATCTAGGTCTTTTTCATGGAATTTCATATGCTTATGGGGGAAGCCAATGTTGCAGTATTTCAGTGTGGTTCCAGATGAACAAACTGTCTTTAAATTCAAAAAACAAGACTAAAAGTATTCTAAGGATAACATGAAACTGTTTGTTAATGGCGTTACAATTACTAAGGCCTCCTGCCATGGATTCCTATGTTTCAACAAATAAAACATAAAAAATGATTGTTTATCCAAAAACATGAGGTCAATTGGTATTATTAAAAAAATATGTTCACTGGTGAAGCAATAATGTTTATTTTTTTACTTTGTACTACAGCTATATTTATCCATATATTTCATATTGTAACGCTGTCCCAGCCAGTACACCTTTCCTTTTAACCTCTAAATATCCTATTAATTCAAAAAGATTTATAAGAATAATTCCTATGACTCTGTTTAATAAAATACCATATGTTATGTATATTGATGTATTAATGCATTTATCTAAAACAAAACTTGTATTTAAAAAATGTATTTTAAGAACTTCCTTCAAATTAACTCATGAATCGATGCATACCTGACAATCAAAGGGCATTCTCTCCCTTTTTCAATTCATGGTCAACTTGGCATTTGATGAGAAACCCCTGGATTATTTAATAAATAATTTAATGCTCCCTCGTTATGATGCTATGAAGCAAACTGTGTGCCTCCATTGTGGATTCCGCATCATAGACAGCTTATGACATAATGACATGGCCAAGGCTTGAAACTATGACATCACAACAGGGCCACGCCTCAATTCATGGTAAGCACCTTCATGGGCTGAGTCACTCGGGAGCCCAAAATAAATTCATTATTTACAGGGCTTTTCATGCACCATATGGTGTCAAGAAATGTGCACATGTACGCACAACCATGCAAGCACACACACACACACACACACACGCAAACACACATGGCCTCCTGTTATTGTATTCAGCAGCAAGGACATACATACAGGGACGTATAATGAGGTCACCAGCATCACAGCCCTCTCATCCAAACAGAATCAAACATCTGTGCCGTACACCAATCGGCTCCCTCTCCGTCTCAGCCACTAACGAATCACACGCGTGCACAGCCCTGAGTCCTGGAATATTTCCAGGTAAGTATCTTGTGTTCCGGACCCGGGCTGAACAGGATCTGAGAGCTGGGGTGTAAACCGCTGCCTGTTTGCTTTTCATCACCGTGTTCTGCTCTGCGGCTCAACTTCCTGTCTGCAGCACACACAAACACAGCCGGGGTCACGGTAACAGGTCACAGCACCCAGACGCAAAGCACACCACTGCACAACTCTTCCCCCAGAGTTTAAAAGCAAGATTTCCTCTTCCATTTCCTCTGGCATTTCAATTCAATTATACCGCTCTCTTAATGTCTTTCTCTGTCTCTCTCTTTATTTCTCTTTCTCTGTCTCTCTTCTCTCTTTTCTCCTCTGCACTGGCAGCGGGGGAGTTTTTCACTCTTTTTTGTGAGTGTTTCAGGTAAGAGAGTATTTAGGTTGATGCTTAATATCTTTGACAAACTTTTGTGTGGTTTCCTAAAATACACATTGATTTTAATTTTCAAGTAAAAACCAGAAAAGTGTCAAATAATTCAAATAAAAAGGCCAGGAACACAATGGAGTAAGAATGCTATTAATTAATGATGGTCTTCACCTGTCAAGAAGCCAAATGATACATTGAGGACAATGGGCTGATTCTCAATATGTAAGCTTAACTTGTTTGTTTTGCTTGTTTCGTTCATCTGATTTTATCAGCTGTCCAATGTCAAAACTCAAAAATGCTTCCTCAATCTCTCTCTCAGAACTGTGGTTCCCTCTCAATTAAATTAGCACTCCCTCCCCGAATCACACCACTGGCAGCGTAGAGCCGGCACCAGCCCCCTCCACCCCCTCCCGTCGCAGACGAGGGTGAAGTGGACGGGATTTTATCTGACACAGAAGATTGCAAGTTCGCCTTCAGACAAAGACACACAGCTGGGGGATTAAATTCCCCGACATTATCAACCTGTCTGGCTAACTGCTCAGAGGGCAGCAGAACAGGACTCTGCTAATAACAACAAACCCAGATTCTCAGCATCTCACTGAGGATTACTGTCACTCAGCACCAAGGGAGCCTCTCGCTCTTATTTATTTAATATCCCGCTCCGTAATCTGTTTAAAAACAGAATCGGACAAAAATGTCATGGGAAGATATAAACACAAAATGCCGGTCGCTCTTGTACCTACAAACAGCCTCAAATCCAAACTTAACGTCCACAGTTTCCAACTTTCAAACTTAAGCCATTTTTTCATTTTGTTTTGTTTGCTTCTCTCCCTCATTTCTTTTTGCTTTTTTTTGTGAACATGGGATTAAAATAAATAAAAAGGCTACAGGGTTCCCATGAGAAAATATTAGAGAGAGACTTTCAGACATTTGCAGAACCAGTTTGGCAGTAGCAGAATGTGTTCTGAATTTGGCATTTCCACTTTAGTTCTAATATAATTATTTTTCTGTTTCTTTCTACTCAGTGTGGAAGCGCCACTGTACTACCTGCAGCTGGAGCAGTGCAGGTGAGAGGAGACCTTACACCTACTACAGCAGAGAGCCAACTCCTACTGGAGGAGGTGCATATATTACAGCCTGTGGGCTCCTTGTGTGTAGCTAGGAGGAGCTAATGCATGGTAACCCGGGATACACAGGAAGACTTAGACCCACCCAACCTCCTGCAGGTTGAAGCGAACTGTGAGTCAGTGGTCACCACTACAGTCCCTCCAGTTAAAGTTAAGTTAAAGTTGCCCTGAACCAAAGCAATGTCTCGGTTATAGGGCTTGGCCTGTACTGTCTTATAGGCTGTAAATTTGAATTTGAAAACTGCAAATAAACTACTCATGTTAGATATGATTGAGCCAACGGCCTGTGCGTGTGTGTGCATGTGTGTGTGTGTGTGTGTGTGTGTGTGTGTGTGTGTGTGTGTGTGTGTGTGTGTGTGTGCGGTGTGTGTCTGGAGTTTGTTTATGTTAGCTCATACGTGTTCATTTCCGTGTGTGCTTTCATGTGTATGTGCTGCAACGAGTGAATTAGGTGCAACAATGAACTTAACATTTAACCGTGATTAAGAAATGTATAAAAAAGTGAATAAATAAAAAAATTTTAAATGCACAAACAAAATTCTCGCATGCCAGGCAGGCTTCTACCTGCCGGTGGGCATTAATGCACAAATCAAGCGTCTGTCTGCCAGGAGGGTTAGCGCAGTCGCTCCGCCTGCTAGCGAGGGGGGTGTTTGTTCCCAAACCTGCCATCTGCCTGCTGGGGGGGCCCAGAGCGTGTGCGCAAACACACGGCCTGCCTGCTGGGGGGGCCAGAGCGCACAAGCACAGGGCCTGCCTGCCAGGCGAGCGCAGGAGGTCTCCCGTTTCACCTCTCCGGGTGACAAAGTTGTAATGAATCACCAGATTAGCGTGGAATTAGCGGAAGGGTGCGTGTGCGCTCCAGCACCGCGTGGCGAGCGCGAGCCGGGGCAGAGGACGGGATCGGGGGGGGGGGGGGGGGGGGGGGGGGGGGGGTCGCCGCGCCACACACCGCTATTCACCCGCGGCCCCGCGGCTAAGCGACGCCTAACTCGCAGAGCTAATCCCCCCGCTTGTGTTTGGCATTCACATGCGCCTGCGAGGATTCAGGGTCATGCTGACCCCTCGCAGATTTCAATGGCCCTGAATTGATTTAAATACTTTTAATTCCTGGCCTTTCTGCGGTCTTCAGGGATGGTGGTGATTTATATCTATCTGTACACAAATCTATCTGTACACAGAAATTAAACCAATTACTGGCAGCCTTGCCACACCCAGCCACACCCCAAAACCAATCCACATGCTCCTCCCCGGAGCCCCGCCCCACCCAATCCACCCTGTATCCCCGTGTCACTCTCCACACCTGTGTGTGCATGTATGTGTGTGTGTGTGTGTGTGTGTGTGTGTGTGCTGGTGCATTTCTGTGTGTGTGTTTCCATGTATGCATATATGTATGTGTGTGTGCATGAGTGTGTGCGTGTCCTAGAGCATTTCTGTGTGTGTTTGTGTATGTGTGTACTAGTGCATTTCTGTGTGTGTACATGTGGCTGGGTTGGATATGCACACATATGAATTCCACGGTCTCTCCCTATATGCGCCCCTCCCTCCCACTTTAAGGAAGTAAAGCCCACCAACCTCCAGTCCTTGAGGTTGCCATAGTGACCTTCACCTGATCAATTTCCTGTCATGGGCCCAGCATCCTGAGGGGCTATAAACACTCATTAGAGATGCTTGGACATTCACTAACCTGTGTGCTTAAGAGATTTAAAAGCACGGGAGCAGCCCGACATGCACACAGCACTGTTTATCACTGCACAAAACTCACACGCCGCTCAATGGGCCTGCCCCCCTGTTAAAGCTCACTTAGCCAGACTTCACATTTATAAACATTTGAGTTACATTCGTTTAAAGCTACATCAGATTCATGCTTGCCGCTTTACATTTTGATATTTACGGGATGTTTGAGGATCTGATCTGTCCTGGTTACAGCCCCCAGCACTGCTCTTACTGATCAACCCCAAGAAAATCCACACCCCCACCCTCTCAGGCAGCCACAGGGATGTGATGATGTCATGGCCTGGTCTACTGGAGTGCCCCCTGTTCCCACACACACACACAAATGTCTGCTTTACAGATACTGAAACACAATGGACAACACTAAGGACTTTCAGACCTGGAGCCTTCTTGACCAATCACACTACAGCATGCACTGCCATATAACATGACCAATCACACTACTGTATGCGCAGTTATATAATATGACCAATCAAACGACTGTATTCATTACTATCTAACAATGGAGAGACCTTCATCCCGTTCTCTCTTTTTTATATCTCTTTTTCTCATGCATGCACACACACACACACACAAAAACACCAACTCTCTAATTACTTTTGGTCCCCTAAAACGGGGGAACGATGTATAAAATAGGCTGTAATTCCTACACCCGATACAGGTGTAAATTAAGGCTGACAGTCTGCCACTTTAACCTCACACAGTTTCATTTGAAATCCAATGTGCTGCAGTACATAGCCAAAACAACAAAAATTGTATCACTGTTCAAATGCTTACGGACTGCACTCTATATATAGAATACCTGAACATACTCACACACGCACGGGCACATACACGCATGCTGCAGCAGCAAGTGACACAGCAGTCCAAACTCTCAGATGTTTCTTAAATGTAGTTTAGGAGGGTCAGTAGCGTATGTCTCCACTCCACAACTGTGTTTGAGAGGCACAGTACGCAAGAGCAGGCAGTGTGTTCAGTGTTTGTGCGACACACACACAGGTCACAGTGGTGCTGAGTTGTGATTATTGATTATGTGTCCCCCCACCCCTGTGGCCGGTAAGTGGGGGGGGGGGGGGGGGGGGGGGGGCACGGGCGGATCCAGCCCGCGCTCTGATGAAGGTCAGTGAGCTGAGCAGCATCCTCATCCCCTTGGGACACACGGATCACATACTTCAATCAGAACCTGTCCCCGTATTCCTGCTCTCTCTCTGTCTCTCCCTCTCCCTCCGTCTCTCTCTCACTCTGCAGAAAACAGCCTCTCCGCAGTCTTCTTCCTTATCCCCATCTCTCCATTCCTCTACCCTTCCCTTCCTTTCACACCCGTTCATTTACATTTTTAATTTTTCCTCTACCCTCTACTCACTAAACACCCTGTTATACCCTCACTACCCTGCTACACCCTCTCCTCACCCAAACACTCCCTGTTATACCCTCACTACCCTGCTACACCCTCTCCTCACCCAAACACTCCCTGTTATACCCTCACTACCCTGCTACACCCTCTCCTCACCCAAACACTCCCTGTTATACCCTCACTACCCTGCTACACCCTCTCCTCACCCAAACACTCCCTGTTATACCCTCTACCCTGCTACACCCTCTCCTCACCAAAACACTCCCTGTTATACCCTATACCCTGCTACACCCTCTCCTCACCCAAACACTCCGTTATACCCTCACCATCCTGCTACACCCTCTCCTCAAAACACCCCTTTATATCCTCTACCCTGCTACACCCTGTTCTCACTAGAACACTTTTCCTCCTCACCTGCACTTAAAATGTGGTGTTATGTGTGCCTAAGTGCTGAACGTTTTAATGGACTGACTAAATATTACCATGCTCGGTACTCTGAGGGTCACAAGGCCAGTGTTTTTCCACAACACCAGAACCACTGCCTGCTGCCCGGCACACACACAGAATTAGCCTAACTAAGAGCGCAAGGATATTATTTTGATTTTAGTGCCGCTTTGAAAAGTAATTTAGCAAACCTGAATCCAAAAAGCCTTTTTTCTTTCTTCACGTACGGACGTATTGATTAGCCTTTCACATGCAAACACTTAAGCGGTCAGGTATAATGCACACCATACGCTATAGATTCCTCCTCAGTATGAAACGTACACATGGTCTAAATGGAGGCATATGAAGTACCCAAACAATGAGACTTATCAGGAAAGGAGTGAGACAGAGACTGTTAGAGGCGCACAGACCCAATCAGTTAGTGAAACACAAAGAAAGACGTGCAGAAATGTTGCACAGAAACCAATACAAAAGCTTAGGGAAACTTATACTGTGTGTGTGTGTATATATACAGTGTATATATATATATATATATATATATATATATATGTTCTCCTTGTGTCTGCGTGGAAGTATGAGTGTGTGAGTGAATGCTGTGTGTGCTGTGCGATGAACTGGTGACCTGTCCAGGGTGTATTCCTGCCTCTCGCCCAATGCATGCTGGGATAGACTCCAGCAGCCCCCATGGCCCTGTCTAGGCTAAGCGGGTTTAAATGTTTATAAACATTTAGATGATTAATGCAACATTTTGCCACAATTTCATTTTTTTGGGCATAAGAAACATAATGTGCAATAAATGTAATATCAACATAAAACAAAAATGAAGAAATAATGAGCATTTGTGTTAAACAAGTAATAATCATTGCACCTTCCTCTATGTATTAATCCAGAGCAACATAATTAAGCAGTCGATCTTAATATTATTCCAATATTTCTCTACGTAAAATGGTAATATTAATGCAAAGATCTTTTTTTTTTTAGCTTGTATACTTTATTCCCAATTACTGATGGTCACATAATGTCACTACCACTTATGGTCTGGTAATGAAGATAACGGCTTCAAATACATATTACAGATGAAAACGGCTCCAGGAAGCAACAACAGAAGTAAGGGTACAGATAAAACTTTTAAGAGTATTAATAATAATAATAATAATAATAATAATAATAATAATAATATATAATTTACAGCACTAATATGTATGTATGTGTATATATACATATATATATATATATGCTTATATATATCACATGTAGGCATAACCCAAATGTAGTGATGAGAACTTGTAAAAAAAAAAAAAAAAAAGCACTATAAGAATGGGCTTCAGCATAGTCAAAACATTAAATATTCATAGAATGCACAAAAAATTATGGCATGTAATTATTTCCCTTCAATTTGGAGCATAATAAATGAGCTAATAAATAACATTTTAGTTTGAAATCTGGGTAACTTTTCCGTGTGACTGCTGCCAAAACTCAAACATGATGCCACTTAAGTGGTTCATTTATGTTTCAAAAGTTCACTTATCAGCATTTTTGGCAATATATAAACTCTAAGGTGAAACTAAGGTGAAAATAAACCACCTTAATTTTCAGAGTCCACTTGAGTGTACTGTGCCATCAGTACATTTAGCAACAATGCAACGTGCGTGCTCGAAATTCTCAGCCCAAAAAAAAAAAAGATTAAGATCATGGTTTGACTATATAGTACCACACTCAAAAAAAAGGTTCTGAAAGGGGTCTTTGGCTTGTCTTCATAGGCAACCCTTTTTAGTTCTTTATGAAACGGTAGGTGTGAGAAGTGAGAAAGCTTCCTGAGTGAATCATTTTGCCCTTGAACCCACAGAACTCTTGAACTAGATAGAGTCCCTCTATGGAGACACATAGAAGCCTTTTGGAACCTATTCTTCTGAGAGTGTATAACTCCAATAATTCGTTAAAAGCACAGCTTGTTAGAAACATTCATAACTTTCTTCACTAACATTAGGTCAAAAACGTGACTGTAAATTTATGAAAACATTTTGTTTCCACAAAGGTGTTCCATTTGGATTCACTCTGCTTCTAATACACTATATCACTTATAAGAATAAATCTCACATAATTACTTATAAAACACACATACACACACACACACACACATGCACGCACACACAGACGCATGCACACATGCACACGCACACAAGGATTCATAGTGAGAATAGTCCTATTCCCTACCTACCAAGTTTCCTACCAAGCACCAAGTAATACCTACAAATATGTATCTACATAAATACTTATTATCTTCAGTGTCACTTATACATGCTCTTTCATACTGTAGAGATGTGCAGGCAGGCCAGGTGTGATGTACTGCAGTGGTTTGTAATATGCACAAATTTCTAATGCATAATTATAGTCTCCAGGAGAAGTATACAAATATTTCTGGATTATAGATTTTTATATAATATATATAACCATAATTTCACTTATGGACAGTTCCATGTTTCACTGAAAATTATTTCCTTCATTTAAAGACAAGTCAGGTACAGGTAGAGCACAGCCCAGAGCAGCAGCACAGTCACGAACCAGAGAAGCAGCACAGTCACAGACCAGAGAAATAGCACAGTCACAGACCAGAGAAACAGCACAGCCACAGACCACAGCTGCAGTCACTAACCAAGTAATAACAGCGATCCTAACCAAGAAATAACAGTGACTCTGTCTGGCCTGAAGAAATATTATGATTCTATTTCATCTTATTATGCAGCTATCCAGAAGTTATCATACAATTAGACAGTCACTCAGGCCAAGCACTAGACCTTGCAGGTGCAAAGAAGCACTGCAGTCCAGACTGTGCAGTGCTGACTGTGACTGGGAGTCCCGCATAGCGACGCGTGATTGGCTGCAGCATTACTGACAGAGAGGGGGGTTACAGTATGCAGGGTTGCCCAGCCTTGTCACATGCTAGCCATTCAGGCCAATCACGTACCTGCAGCCAGCAGCTGTGATTTAGCACAGGCTTCTAACCGAACCAGACCTGCTGGGAGCCCGCAGCAGCACGCAGCATGTGCTTCCAACACCTGTGTACTGGAACTTTCATTTCCCGAATCGGCAGAGGACATTGCAGTTAGGGGATGGGCCCACACAGTTTGACGAGGTATAAACATATTTGTAGAACAGAACTAGGTGTAAACCATGTTAAAATAAACGTATATCATAAATAAATAAGCCATGTCATCAAAAGTTGCATGACAGATCCAGGCAGAATTATAGCCATTAATATTCTACATAGTGCTAATGTCGACTTTTAAAAACATGAATAAATCTTTTTCATTATAGAAGCAACAGATCTTGTAAGTCCCCCCCCTTCTCTGTCAGGAGCTGACTTTAATGTCCATCAGAGCTGTCAGGGAGGGGGAGGTGTGGAGTGGGTGCCTACAGATCTGCAGCTTCAATTGATGTTGCAAAACATGGAGGGGAGGGGGGGGCCCAAGGTCAGTACACAGAGAGAGGAAGAGCAAGAGACACGGAGCATAGAGCGGGAATGTGAAAGAGGGGTGTGAGAGGATAAATGAGAGGGAGGAATGAGAAAGGAGAGGTAAAGGAGGAGCGAGAGGAGGAGAGTAGGAGGACTCTCTCACTGCACTATGGGATGGATAAACTCTGGGAGATTAAAACGTTACTGCGACTCTGAATTCTGCTTCGACCAATAATAACCAAGACAATCCATCAAGCAGTCTCCTGTAAACACAATCAGGGTCCCTCTGCCATCCACAACTACCCAACCAGTCTCTCAGCACCCACTGCCAGGTAAAACACTTGAGTGTGCCATATCCAATCACCTCTCTACTTTGCTCACACAGAACAACCTGCTTGATCCCTGCCAAACCAGGTTCAGGGCTGGCCGCTCCATAGAAACTGGACTCCTCTCTGTGTGCAGTCCTCCACACTGCACTGCCGGCCTAACCCTAACCCTAATCCTTTCCTCAGTTCTGGCTCTCCTTGACTGCTCTGTTGCATACGCCACTGTTGACTGCCACATTCTCCCATGTTCCCTGTCTGCCATGCCATGGGCATCTTTGGCAGGGTCCTTGCCTCAATTGCACCTTACAACACTTGACTTTTCTTCAAGGTTGCTTGGGATGGCCAGTACCAACACCACATAGCCTCTCTACAGGTGTCCCCCAAGGTACTGTCCTTGGTGTCCTCCTTTTTTCACCAAAGGCCTTGGTCCTGTCACTGGTCATAGCATAGCTTGTCATATCATTGCTGTCCATGGCACTAAACTCTTTCTTTCCTTCCCACCACGTGGCCTTCCCACCACATGGCTCAACTTGTGGATGCCATTTGTGTGTCAGTGTTAATGTAATAGGGTGAATGAGAGGCATTCATTGCAACGTGCTTTGTGCAGTAGTTGCTGGAAAATGCACTATATAAATGCAGTCCATTTACCAATACTGTTGGTATCGTTAGTTGCTTCTAGTGCCAAGAACCTCAGAATGGTTTACACAAACAATCCAAAACATGTCAAGCTTCCCCTACTTACTGTGAAAGCTTCTGGTAAAGGTATTTGTGCAAGTGCAATATGGCAGAAACCTCACCATGCCAATCAGAAGTCACTTCAGTTGAGTGAAATCACAAAAGAAGGAATAAAAAGAGGATATTACAACAAATCAAACAGCTCTAATATCCACAACCTAATATTGAGTAGGGCAGGCCAATTATGTCAGGTTAAAGTTCAGGACTGGCCAATGGCATGCCTGGTGTGAAGAAGGAGGTCCGATGCAGCAGTGTGAATGGCAAGCCCTTCTTATGAGAGAAGCTCTCTGATGACATCCAGCAATTTCCAGATTGTATCATGAGCGGCCTGCAAACCTTAAAGCAGAGCTCCTACCTGACTTTGTTTGTGTCTGCGAGAATATTTTATATTTATGCACAAACATACACAAAATAAGTCATTCTAAATGTCTTTTTTTTTGAAGTGTCATTTCATAATTTTTTAAATATTAAAATGTGATACCGTTTCACAATGGGATTTTTGTAGTGATTATTATCCATTATAAAGTGGTTTGCATTCTGTAATTGCTCCTCTATGTGCTATTTTCCACTGGTGGTGTTGGGTGCGACAATCTCGTATTCAAATATGGAGAATGCACGCACAGGAATGTGCATGCTAAACGTGAAAGAGCAAGCGCCTAAAATCCAAAAAGTGTATTTAAAATTAAGTTTGATATGTTGCTCAATATTACCATGTCAGACGACATAGATAGTTGTCTCTAGACACTCTTCTTTCTCCAAAATCACTACAGCTGGATTATAAGTAATAAAAAAAGAATAAGAAAATTAAGTAATCAATGTGGTCCTAGTAACAGCTTCCTTTCGAATGGAAATCTGGTAACTCTGTTAAAAATGTACTTTCGACCACCAGTTTCCAAATATACTGCTAAATCCACAAGAAAAAATGTTTTTTGCAAAATGAAAATGAAAGATTGACCCATTAAGTAATATATTTCACACTTGTACATAGACAGCTGCATTAACAGTCGAGTGCTGAAAAACACTGCATAAAAGACACAATAATGTGAAATGAAGAATTATAGCTCTAAGGAAGTAGTGACTAATGTCCCACATCCTCACAGATTCCTCACAGGTGGTTACTGAGCTGAATGTGGACTAGAGGTTTGCTGTGAAATTACCCCTAAATGTAGGAGAACATTTACAGCATATAGAGTCAGTGGCATGTGGGGATTTTTTTAAATAGGTACGGGTGGTAAATTGTGAGAAATCTGTACGGGAGTCAACTGAAGATGGGGGGTTTAAGGGGAATTAATTCAGGCGTCTGGCAACATTGGTGGACCGCAGACAAGTGTATCGAGGCAGAGCGCAGGGCGGAGCGTGCAGTGCGAATGCGAGGCGGAGCACGCTGCCATCGCGGACCCATCCCGTCCGCGTCCTCCACCTCCTCTCTCCCGTCCGCGTCCTTCACCTCCTCTCTCCCGCCCGTGTCCTTCACCTCCTCTCTCCCGCCCGCGTCCTTCACCTCCTCTCTCCCGTCCGCGTCCTTCACCTCCTCTCTCCCACCCGCGTCCTTCACCTCCTCTCTCCCGCCGCATCCTTCACCTCCTCTCTCCCACCCGCGTCCTTCACCTCCTCTCTCCCACCCGCGTCCTCCACCTCCTCTCTCCCGCCGCGTCCTTCACCTCCTCTCTCCCACCCGCGTCCTTCACCTCCTCTCTCCCGCCGCGTCCTCCACCTCCTCTCTCCCGCCGCGTCCTTCACCTCCTCTCTCCCGCCCGCGTCCTTCACCTCCTCTCTCCCGTCCGCGTCCTTCACCTCCTCTCTCCCGCCCGCGTCCTTCACCTCCTCTCTTCCGCCGCGTCCTTCACCTCCTCTCTCCCGCCGCGTCCTCCACCTCCTCTCTCCCGCCGCGTCCTTCACCTCCTCTCTCCCGCCCGCGTCCTTCACCTCCTCTCTCCCGTCCGCGTCCTTCACCTCCTCTCTCCCGCCCGCGTCCTTCACCTCCTCTCTCCCGCCGCGTCCTTCACCTCCTCTCTCCCGCCCGCGTCCTTCACCTCCTCTCTCCCGCCGCGCCGCCGCGCTCCTCTGAACCGCTGACCGCTGAGCGACCGCTCCGAGCCGCCCGCCCTGCCCCGCCCCCGCCCCGCGTGCCTTTTTCATTTCTGCGCGGCTCGCAGTCGATAAACGCGGCGCACTGAAAGGCCTGTTATCTCTGTCCGTATTGATCCGACTTCCTGATGGCATTATTGGAATATTCTGCGCGCTTTATACCTGCCTGTCTGTGCCATTCTGCAGGCCTCAGGATTCCTTGAGCAACAAACCTCGTCCGGCACGCGGCCCGACTGCAGTCTCCCGGCCCGGGTTCGATTCCCCCGGTGGGCTACGCGCCGCACGTGGTGGTTTAAATGAACGCGCGCCGCGGCTCGTGATTGAGATCCAAACGCGCCGCGCACTGCGATGCAAACGAGGCCGTGCCACGCGGTGTGGTTTACATTACGACGAGCGCAGACAGCGCTCCGACCCCCGGCCCTTCGGAGAAGAAAGTTTGGGCGGCGGCGCGGCCCCTCGGCCTCGCCGTGTTTTTCCGGCTCCCTCGTTAGTCCCGGCGCGTTAGCCAGCTGGAATGCGCGCGGCGCGGCGCCCGACGCAGCAGATGAATACATTTCCTGCCTAGCTGCACAGATCCTCCCGCAGCCTGCCTCTGCGATCGATGCTACGATCTGTATTTAACGCTGCACTGTAATGCAAATGATGCGGAATTGATCGGCGTAAGCCGCTGCTGTCACCACAAGGGCACTGCTGAGCTCTCCTCTTCGGCAAACAGAGCAGCCCGAGAATCCAATAAACGGCCAAACAACACCGGGGGTGGGGGCGCGCGGGGGGGGGGGGGCGGGAAAATTGCCGGTTCAGCATAACGGCTCAACTGTGAACAGGAGCGGGTCTCCGTGCGCTGACAGCCAGCGGCCCGGGACCTCAGGGGTGGCAAAGGGGGGGTGGGGGGGGGGGTTGGGGATGGGGGTAAGGGGAGGGGGGGGGGCGACTTAAACTATCGCTGAATTCACAACTAGGCAGAAGTAATTACTGCACGGAGAGCAGAGTCTAATTTCATAGCAATTAACAGAATGACTTATCGTCAGTTCCATCTTTTTTTCCGCATCACTTAAAAGGGTAAACTTCTGTGGGGAAAAAAGAAGATCAATCAGCGGCGAGAAATCAGCGCATCGGGACGCCCCGGGTCACCGTTTCCTGAAACACTCTTGGACTGAAAACTTTGAAGAACTTGCAAATGGCGCAGAGAGAGGAAGCAGGGAGCGTGGAGGCAGAACTGGAGCGAAGAGTTCTAGCGCTGCAGTAGGAACTCATACGATGTTGCCGATACGGAAAGCTGGCGTTTCAGTTCAAGAACGCTGTAATTTTCCCATCAATCTCACTCCCCCGTGCTTTCGCCGTTTACTCTGGGCTTTTTGTTTTTTTTTGTTTTTTTGCAATAAAAAAGATCAATGGTGAAAAGAGAGGGAAAGTGAAAGCGGAGAGAGGGCTAAAGTTGTTTCACACGTTAAAGCGTAAGGGCGGTGTGGGGACCCAGCCTGCCTGGTCCTCGTTAGCCCAAAGCCTTCCTCCCACACCTCTCCGGTCCGAGCCAGCTTAACCTCAGCCATAAACGCATACTGTGATGCAATAAAAATGTTTGTTGTGATTTCACAATTTCTCTCTTATTATTATTATTATCATATTTTCAGGCAGATAGTGTGAAACGTTTATGCAGCTGGTAACTTTACAACTACTTATATTGCAGTGAAGTGTGTCATAAAGTATATGAGTTATTGTACCTGGTACTGTTCAAACCAATCTCCTGTCCCAAAGTAATATAGTTGTTAGACACTAATTAAATGGTGCAGTAAGTGTTCTATGTGTTTTTGTGGGGCTGTTATATTTCCACACATTTTTGGTAAATATAGAGATACTCCAGATAGATAGTTAAAGGCCGGTACAGTATACCAGTGTACATGCCGGTGTCTGAGCATTACATTCACCTGTGAGTGTTATTATCTCTGTGAGCGCATCAGGGAACGGTGGCATTGTAATGTCCCTCCCCCACCCCCCCCCCCCCCCCCCCCCCTTTAAAAACAGGACGATAGAGAGCACAGTGACCAGCACAAAGTTCTGTGTCTACTGCAAGGTCGATGGAGGTGGGGGGGGGGGGCGGTAAGGCACATCTTTTGTTTTGCAGGTAACACTGTGTATGTGTTGTTAAATAGCCTGTCTCAGTTTGGTCTGGGGAGTACTAGAGGTTATTAGGCAAATGGAAAAATGACTTTATCATAACACCTGAAAAACATCACAGCACAATCCATTTCGGTACTACAGAGACCTGCACTCACACACACACTCAGAACACACACGCATACACACATAACACACACACATATAAATCATACTCGTTGCAGGATTCCCCGCATTGGATAGGAGCGACTCATCATCACAGTTTTCCCTTCATATAAAAAGCAGCCGGGCTGCTCCAGGGGCAGGCTGAGTGTTCTCAATGATCTCCTTGTTGAAAACTATGTCCAGGGACACTGGCGCGGCACAAAGGGCGTAGTGGGAGACTGCGGACCTGCGTCAGCCCCGGCCTGTGTGAATGCCCCGCCACTCATTAGCTGCCATGGCGACGCAGAGACAGGGCCCGGCGTTTCAGGGACCCGCACAAAGCACCTCCAATTAAATGTCAATAATTTAACAAATCCTTTGAACTTGTCTCGGCCCTTGTTTACAGGAGCTTACAAGAACACTGGAGCGTCATTGTCTCATTATCATCCGACCAGCAGGAGATCAAGAGGAAGCGAGAGAGAGAGAGAGAGAGAGGGGGGGGGGGGGAGAGAGAGAGAGAGGGGGGGGGAAGAGAGAGAGGGGGGGGAGAGAGAGAGAGGGGGGGGAGGGAGAGAGAGAGAGGGGGGGGAAGAGAGAGAGAGAGAGAGAGAGAGGGGGGAGGGAGAGAGAGAGAGGGGAGGGAGAGAGAGGGACAGGGAGAGGGGGAGAGAGAGAGAGGGAGAGAGGGACAGAGAGAGAGAGCAAGAGAGGGAGGGAGATGGAGAGAGAGAGAGGGAGAGGGAGAGAGAGGGGGAAAGATAGAGAAGAAAGAGTGGGAGTGAGGGGAGAATAGAGAGAGTTGGACAGTAAGAAAAGAGAGAGAGAAAGGGAAAGTGATTATACCAAACAATGCTAACTGAAGCGGAACTGTTTTCAGTGTTTGTATTACAGAATGATTTCGTGTTGATCGTCCAAAAAAACTAATTTTATCAGGAAACAGCAGTGGACGAAATGATTACAAAGGCAAACTGGAAAAAAAGGTTTTTTCCCTGAGAGTCCCTGTGTTATTCATACACACAGAATTCAGTACAGCGAGTCAGTGTCGACATGTATTATAACAATTATAAATCAGAAAAATAAATTTATGAAAACAATAATAATCTGTATTTTCTGAATCTTCATTTGCAGTCTTTTATTCAGTATTTTCTGAGAGTCAGAGTTCTTGTGTGCAGCAGGTAGAGGGTGTGTGTAAGGGCTGCAGAGGACAGATGAGAGGACATGCAGAGAGGGCTTCACCCGGGCCCTGTTCCTTAAATCTTTACATGTTGAGAAGATTCCTTTCTTATTGAAAAAATAATTTCTGTCTAAAAACATGAATGGCTTCGCTTTAAAAACAGAGGAGAGGTGCAAGGGGACTTCTTCAAGAGAGGACAGCATCAAGGAAAAACAATCAATATATGAAAAGAAAATATCGCGTAGGAGAGGGATTGCGCTGGACACTGTTGTGTTTTTGCATAAAGCAATTAAGACCGTGTTTTTGTTGAAAAGAGAGAGAGAAAGATGCAGTGGTTGCACAATCTAAACATTGATTGCCCTCTGTTTTTCTAGCAAAGCCTGCTTTCAGAGAGATTTGAATTTAATTGATTCCTTTTTAAACAAATACAGTGTTGGAATGCCAGTAATGAAAGGGGCAGCCCCGGGTCAGCCGAAACTCACTGCAGGGGAGGAGGGCCATGGCTGGGGAGGGCTGGCAGGCTAAAGCGGCTCTACAAGCCCCAACCCCCCCTCAGCCCCCACCAGGGATGATAGCTCTGCTGCATTGCTTAACTGGCCACCAGAATGTGTATGCGTATGTATGTGAGGTGTGTGTGTGTGAGTAGTGTGCGAGATGTATGTGTAAGAATCTGATATGTGTGTGTGTGTCTGTTTGTGTACTTGGTGTGACAGTGCTTTGCATCTTACGTGCATACACACACATACACTGTGACCCTGTGCCACAACCTGGCCTTGTGTACCTATCACCAAAACCACCCCCCGTCCCCTCCACATGCCCCCCCCCATAAACACACACACCATTGGATGGGTTTATGAATGGAGAGGGGAGGACCTGCCCCATCCTGTCACCATGCCCAGTAATATAAGCGTCACTTGCCCCCCATGACCCCCCCCCCCCCACACACGCATACAAAAATGGATGTGGAAGTGGTACGCCATGACAGCTGACGTGTCCGCCACACCGCCCCCACCGTCTCCTCTCCGCTGCCTTGCTCCGATTTCCGCAGAACCGCTTTTGCATTTCCACCCCCCACGGAGCAAATCCATCCTGCCCCTCTGACCCAAACCCCCCCCCCCCCACTCCAGTCCACTCCGCTCACGCACACTTAATGCGCCAGGCACACTCGCAT
This sequence comes from Anguilla anguilla, assembly GCF_013347855.1. Taxonomy (NCBI): domain Eukaryota; kingdom Metazoa; phylum Chordata; class Actinopteri; order Anguilliformes; family Anguillidae; genus Anguilla; species Anguilla anguilla. The sequence continues at coordinate 30,205,347 of NC_049209.1, forward strand.
AAACAAAAAAGCCGCAAATGAACGTTCGTTTGGAAAACAAGTTGACAATCACGGATGTAGAATGTAAACAGGACAGGCAAAGACAGAGCATTACCGTAATGGCGGAACAGAGTGTGGGAACGGGAGAGGGGAAGAGAAGCGTTACTGTAACTGTGACAAAGACAGGGGGAGGGGCCAAAAGCAGATACCGTGACATCAACAAACGTTACGTTCCATGAGGGAGAGGTATAATGTCTGTAGGCTAATAACAACGTCTTGGTGTGCTTGCGAGCGAGGGTGGGGCAGGGGCTGTCTTCTAAATAATTCAGCCTTCTGCTGACTCCACTGCAGATCATTCATTGGTTCACCTGTTAAACTTTATTCATTCGCCAACTCCCTTTGCTCCTACAGGCCTGCGTTTAGTGTTCCTCTCCTGGCCTCTCTATTCGCCCTCCCTGGATACAGTCCCAAGAACCTGCACATTCTGGGCAGTCAAACTCCACACCCATGTAAAGTAATACAGCATCTTTAATTATTCATATTTACTTTATGAAGTTATCTTGACAAAGACAGCTGCCGTCCTGAGGATGATCAGAGGCACAGGGATTCTGAATTATTAAACCCGCAGTGGTGATTAGCCGCTTTTTCCTGCTGATCAGTTGCATTTCCTGCGCATTGCCTGATGACTCGTTGCATTGCATGCACAGTCTTTATGACCCGCCGCATCTCGTGCATGGAGTTGGCATTACTTTCATGGCCTTTTTCATATCATGATTCCTATCACACTCTCTAAAGAACCTGAAACTAGGCCTAAAGCAGCATTTGATATAGACATAACTACGTCATCCTGAAACCCAATAATGTGTAGCTGATCTGTGATGAAGGGGAACACAGGAGTGAATTAACGGGGATCCAATCCATTTTGTTGTTCTTCATGTATACAGTAGTATGAATGCAATGGTATGTATTCAGTTTTTTGCGGAATTATTTGAACTGAAACAATCAAACGGGCAACTTCCACAACTTCCCGTTCAGCTTACTGAAGCTACAATTTCCCACAAAGCATTTATTTATTTCAAAAAGCACTGTTATAGCACAACCATTATTGAAAATTAACCAGATGGTCAACTTTAAAATTGAAAGTCGGTTTTTTTTTGTTTGTTTTTTTTTTTACTGAACGCTCTATCTCCCTTATGCTGACGGTGAAACATTCAAATTCTCCGATGCATCTTCTGAAAATTCATGATCAAGCACAACAGAGTTTCAATGGCCGTCCGGGAGCGCTGGACACTCCTATTACCAGCCAGAGCCTCCTGTAACAAAGGAGGAGGAGAGGAATGCAGGAGCGGACCTCCTGCATAGGAGTCTATAATAATGTCTGCGGTTAGAGCAAAGAGAACTGAATGACAAGACATTCAAGTCCCCCGGATTGGAAGTCACCGTTGCAAGTCTACATCGATCTCACGAGCTTGCACGCGCGCGCTGTTTCTCAATGAAGCGGTCTGCTTTAAGCTAGGTTGGTAAACATAAACAAACCCCAGGATCTTCACAATGATTTTCTGTTTTCACGGTGCCCAGCTAGTTCTGTCCTCGGTCTGAAGGGCGATGTCTCATTGGCAAGTTAATACGGGTCACACTTTCCCCAGTCTTTTAAACCAGGCCAAATTTTAAATGCACAGTTCTAATTTGTCAGCAAGGTTATGCATTATTTTGAACATCACCCCCGCAGCAAATGATTTTGTAGCTGCTGCTAAAATTGTATGTAAGTATCAGTGTATACTGCAAGCACTATACTCCAATTATTGCAAAGGATACAGAGATTGAGGGAAGTTTTCCCTCATTTGGAGCATGGTTGTAGTTGCCACTGAAATGGGGCTTCAAATAAGATTGCGGTCTTGTTAAATCTATGTCTTTGGTTATACATTTATAGGGCAAATTGGATCAACATTTCTCATTGGTATTACTGACAATTGTTTCTGTTAATTAATGTATGGCAGCAGAGCCATTCTTTCTCCATTGTCATCAGCAGATATTCTTGCAAAAACGGAGTAGAATTCAGTTGGTGGTTCTGACTCACAAGTACTCCCTGCCTACTAGTGGGATAATATAGCCAAAACCCTTTCATTCTGCCACACTTGATCATCTTTATATTCAGGTTCAAACCCATTGCAATCCCTATCTTTTTGTGGCCATGAAGGGTTGTAATGATGTGCTTCTTCTTTATATCGGAAACTTGCTGACACAATGTCTAGAGAAGTTGAACGGTGATTTTTTTTCGCACAGGAATTGTGGGATGGTGGCTTTTGGGTTAACTTACCCTTTAAATGAGATTCTGAGTTGTTCTGAAAAGGTTGTAAGTCACGATATAACACACACATTCACGGAAACTGCCCAAATGCGCACACTCATCGGCACAGTGCTGTCCAATCGCACACACACACTAGAGCTGGACATCAGTTTGCCCACACACTCGTGTGAACATCTTCAATCACCTACACTCATGTGTACAGGAAAAGACATAAGAGAAAGAAAAAAACAGAGAGATAGAGCAAAACAGGTGCTTTCATTTGTGGACTTTATTACATTACAGTGATGTTTGTGGCACCATGCACAGATTAAGAAAGACAGAATTAAAAAACAAAAGTATTATTGTTTTAAAAAGTTAGGTGTGGAGGGGTGGGGGATTGAAAAACACAGCAGCTGGAGCATGAAATCAGAGAGGGAGATAGAGGGAGAAGAGAGAATGGGGCTGTGGAAATGGGGAGAGAAAGAGCGAGGGAGTGCCATTTTGAATTAGCCTGTGAACGTCAGCATCATACGACACAGAGATTAATTACAGGTATCCAATTAGCTGAAGCCTAACAGCTGGGGAGAGAGACAAGGGTCTTTTCAAGATCACAGAGTTTCAGTGCCCCCGCCCACCTCCCTCCCTGGCAGCAACCCCCCCCCCCCCCCAGTTTATGAGCCTGGGAACTGGATAACAGTCACATTTGCCTACCCCCCTCCCCCGATTGTACTCAACTGGAATTAAACATGCAGTGGGACTGAATAAGCAAACAGACAGCAGGCATTAACATTGTCGAGCCCTGAATATGCACCTGTACCCAGCACACTGAGCCCTGAATCTGACTCTGCTTCTACCACGAATCCGCACCTACCCGCCACCCCCCCCCCACCCCCTGAATTTACCCGTTCCCGCCTTAACCCTAACCCTCAATTTCGCCCTTCTCAAATGTTCCTTATATTGATAAAATGGCACAGCAGTCTCCAGGAAAAAAATGGCATGTGACAGAATCAAAACAAGGCACATTTGCCAAGTTTGCTGTACTATTCTATGTGACAAATTACTTAAACACAGGGAATAAATGGCTTCAGGGAATAAACTGTTCTAGCAAGCCAGCATACACAATTAGAGACAATACAAAATCATGGCTTCATCTGTAACTAAGAAAGCTTGTTCTAGCTGGCTAGGTCAGGGCTAGCAGGCTTAAGATGTTCACAAACTTCATTTTTATAATTTCATATTAATTTCAAGTTGATACCACTATTCTACTGTTGGTACTTTCTCCTAACAGCAGGTCAAATTAATTTGGTCCTCCCAACTGTTTTTAGTTATTATTATTGCAGCTATTATCATTGTTGTTATTTCAATATCTCACAATGACCATCAAATTTCTTGTTTTTGTACATTTCATTCATTGTTATTTATGACAAAATGTACCTACTGTATGTGACATGTATCTACCGCACATTATATGCTTTTGTTGAATGTCAAGTCACTAAATTGTTTTGAATTAATGCAGCATTTTGAACAGACGCTGAAAGCCATTATTGCTCAGATCGCACTCTCAATGGTCTGGTCAAATAAAGAGGAACACAGCCACACAAACAGGAAAAAGAGAAGTGGAGTCAGCCACTCATTTAATTTATAGATCCTGTCCCCTGCAACTGTTCAATGTAAACATGAGCTGTGCATTCGGAAATTTTATTAAATTTTACAGCTCATTACCCAAACAAAAAGAAATATATACTGGTGGGAACATGATTAGAGCAGAAATGAATCGAGTGATATATTGTGCGGGGATTATCTAGCCAGTTATCGGGATGGTATGATAAGTAAATACTATCACTGGAGTACCCTGGGGGAGCAGGAATCCAAATCTCTGTCTGATTAACATAAGCTCCGGTCTCCTGCACACCTCCCTCTCGGAGGCATCGGAGAGGAGGCTAAACGTTCTCCCGTAGATGGGATAGAGGAGGCAGAACTGTAGGGAGCGACAGAGAGGAGGTGGAACACTCTCTCCTATAGGGGGCGACATAGAGCATTGCTGGAAACCATCTTCTTATTTAAGGAAAAGGTCTTGTTGAAGGATATTGGTGCATATTTCCGGTGTCCTCCATAAGGTTCTGTGTTAGAAAGACGAGTACGTTCACGTTGTAGGGCTTCAGGGAAGACTAAACGGGTGACTCAGCTTCCAACAGTACAGAATGCTCATTCTGATTAATTGCTCATTGTGCAAATGCACATTAGTTCCTCCCTAGTTTTTCGAGTAAAGAAAAGTGAGGATGGTCATCCCCACAATATATAAACAACCAGATGAGTTCTGTAGCCTTTTCGGAAAAGAAGGTCAATGTCATCTTTAACTTATTCTCCTGACTCCCACTCATACCTGCCTCTCCACCTACTAACACTCCCACATCCCAGTACTTTTCGCTTGTCTCTAACACCGAAGCCCTCCAACTCCTATAATGCCATAATGCCACCACCCAACTACCTGTTGTGGTGATTCTATTCCACCCCCCTGCTTCAAACCATTTCTGAGGACATAATTCCTTCCATCTCCTCTCTTATCCACAGCCCTCTATCAACCAGCGCGGTCCCGCTGCTCTTAAGAAGGACCGTGTTATTCCTCTCCTCAAAAAACTTTCTCTGAACCCAGTAGATACATACAATTACCAACCTGTCTCACTCCTCTCATTTTTATCTCAAACTCTCGAGTGAGCAGTCTGCAACCAACAGTCTCTCTATCTCCAAGAAAATAACCTCCTCAACCCCAAACAATTGGGTTTGGAGTCCAGCCACTCCACTGAGACGGCTCTCCTCTCCGCTCGGTTCCATCCTCATCCTGCTCGATCTGTCCGCTACATTTGACGCTGTCAACCGCCGGATCCTTCTCTCATCCCTAGCGGAGATGAGCATCTCGCGCACTCTTGCCTGGTTTGATTCATATCTTGCTGACCAATCCTACCAAGTGACCTGGACGGGATCCGTCTCCTTCCTCCAAGCCCCTCTCAACTGGTGTCCCACAGGGGTTGGTGATTGGCTCTCTCTTCATCTCTCTTTACACCAAATCACTAGGTCCAGCTTGATTATTGCACGACAAAAACAAACAGGCTGTACCTGTATGGTCAGTCTTTTTAAAAAATCAACAGTAATTGTCTATCAGTTTCAAAACTTCTTTTTTCTTTACTTGAAACTTATTTTGATGTTGTAGCTTGTCATGCCTCCTAGTTTGACTTAGCATAGGTTAGGTCAGAGTAATGTTTACTGCGTCAACTGGGCTTAATGTGTTCGTGGCTATGAATAACTGTACAAGATGAGCATTGTACCTTATCGAACCTGTGTTTTGTAGTTGTTCCACTAACCTTTATTATGCACTTATTGTATGTCTCTTTGGATAAAAGTGTCTGCCAAATAAACGGAATCTAATGTAATGAAACGTTTACTCATGTTGAAAACTCTTTCTCTGTCTCTCTTTCCCCACTCCCCACTCTCCCTGTACCCCCTACTAACTCCGGGCAGTTACGATAGTCTGCCTCGGAGGGGCCTGAAAGTATGCAGTGATTGGGGCGGCTATCAGGCCTATTTTTAGCTCTGTGATTTTAGCTCTTCCAATCCGGAAGTTTACAAATAGTAACACAGCAACACTTCTGCCAGCTGTTAACAACAATTGACAACAATAGCACAAAGCTTCCAGTTTTTACAGCATACCGTTAAGGCCATTTCATAGTCACTAAAAAAAGTTTGGACCGCACATATATAAAAGACGTCACAGCAGACTCAAAGCGAACCTCGAGTGGGCGTCCGCCTAGGTAGCGGACACTGGGTCACATAAATGATGAAATAATCTTCCACAAACTACACCATTGTTGCCTGCAATTTTCATGCAAATATTATGGGAAATGTTGTCTATAAAGAGGGGCTGGTATGCTTTGAGTATGCTTTGAGTACACTTGATTATGAAAGGCAAAAGTCTGTGGACAGTCCGCCACAATGTCTGTTCGCTGTTTTCAGCGCTCTGTAAGCTTGCTAAACTAGCAAATGAAAAAGCTGCATTTGACAGCACAGGAATGATAAACTTACTAACATAGCATTTAATACAAGGAAAAACAGCACTAAAATTAGCTGGCTAGCCTGTTCTAGTCAATATGAACAGTGACAAATGTATTAACGCCACGTATAACAGTAGGAAAATGGCACTAAAGCTAGCTAGCCTGTTCTGAACATTAAGAACATTAAAATATTAATTATTACTCTAATTTACTAACGTTGCCTACTAGTATGCAAACACATACTAAAAGAAAGAGGACGTTGCTCTTGTGCTGTTTGTTGCTGAGGTGCGTCAAACATAACATCACATTTAAGAGTGTTTCATTAGTATATGTTTGAGTCTCTGGGGGGGTGGGGGAGTTTTGACCCAGAATCATGTGTCTGGGAATGACAGAGTTTTGACCCAGAATCATGTGTACTGGAACAAGTTGGGTCAGTGTCCCTGCTGTGACTCACGCAGGAAGGGGGGAACAAAAAGAAGAGCAGAATCTCTCCTTATGAAGCAGAGCAATGGCGGCACGCTTAATTTTAGGACCAGAAACAGAGAGGAACGGGAGAGAAACAGAGAAGGAAAAACAGTCTGGATTTCCTGAGCCTGACTCAATCAGGGAGCAGGGACAGATTAGTGGATTGATTCGGCCGGCGTGTTTACCCAAGAAGGCGAAATTTCCCCTCTCCAGTGCCACACTCTTATCTCTATTGTTTCAGTTTGTTTTTAACAAACACCAAGCCCCGTAATAAGCGCTGGGCTGTGCTTACTTAACGTTTTCGAATAAACGGCAATAAAGCATTTAATTTCAGACTTTTTAACTGTCCGTAATAAATATTTTCAGATAATAACTGAAGGTGAAGTTGGCTTTATGGCGCCATAAATTAGCTCCTGGTTTTATCAGCATATTCGCAAGCTGTTTAACTAGCACACAGATGTCATAATAACGGCCTGAAGAATAACCTTGTTGTTCCAGTGATTGCTGTGAACTTCTTTCTCTCAGGAGGCATTAACTGTTTAGTGAGCGAGAGACTCCAGGAATAGTCGTATATTTCTCCCAGTATAATTATACTCTGGGCCATTCTGCCATCGCCCTGCAAAGCTGCGCCATCGCTGTCGTTCGTGTACGCAGCTAATGCCCTTAGCCAGCATAATGAGAGGAACAGAAGAAATGGTGTTTGTGCATCTCTCCTACAGTGGTCTTTTTGTCCTTTCACTTAAATACAAATAGTAGTGTGCAAACTTCACTTAATAAAGCCTTAAGCGGTCTCTCTTTTTACTGAAAGGCCACGGAGAGAGAGAGAGAGAGAGTCTGACTGTGGAGTGCTCGGTCTGAGCGCAGCCAGTCCTATAATAATTAGAGATAAATCTGAGATCTGAATGAAGTGCACTCAGAGTAATCCTGTGGAAACAGTGCGAGCGGCCTGCTCTCTCCAGCGTGGCTTTATGCGCCGGTCAGAGGGCCGGAGGGCCCGGCTCTGAGCCTATTGTGCGAGGAGGGAGGGTGAAAAAGCCGGACCGTGTTTGCGCCGGCTGCTTATTCTTCCTCTCGGCTCCTTATAAGACGTTGCCATCTACCAATTTCCCCTCGCTCTTAAAGCAAACACGCCGGCGCGCCGCGTCCCCTTCCGGAACGGGAGATAAAACGCTTCTTAAAAACGCCCCGCAGTTTCGCCCGCGCTGACAGTAGAGCCGGCTTTATCTGTCCTCCGGAAATGACTTCCTGAATTCGGCCATTTGTATTTCTGACAGCGCATGTCCAGCGGGAACGGGCAATTAAAGGGTGAAATCTGCGGGCGCGTACTGCGGACTCCGCCCGTCCCCCTGTCTGAGCCCATATAGCGCCTTGGGCAGCCTAGTACACGCACTGACCCCCCTGGTGAATGGGAGGTTGAAGGGTTCCCCAGGGCAATGGAGCCCCGGCAGTAATGGGGGGTTTGGAGGTTTGCTAAGCCTGCTGCACTCCCCTTGTTTGCACATCAACAGCCATGACAAATTTCCTGAGCATCAATGCCGCATTTGCCATTCATGGCTGAGTATCTGGGCCTTCCCCAGAAAGCATGTCCGTTTTGGGGGAACGAGGACGAGGCGACTCCTTCGTCCATTCAAATTCCACCCCTCGCCCCTCGCAGCCTCCGATTATCTGTTTGCGTCTCAGCAGAAAGAGGGGACTACAATGGTCCCATTTTAGGAGAACTTTCACATTTTCTCAAAATTCGTCAACTTAGAAGCGCATTTGCTCCTTGGAAAACATGTTAATGCAGAGCCCTGGGAACATCCAGAGGCCTTAAAAGGCTGTCAGTGGAGTGGGGTGCGTTCACGACCACACATTCACTCAGCACGACCACACATTCACTCAGCACGACCACACATTCACTCAGCACGACCACACATTCACGTGTTCCTGTTTTTGTGTTCCCCAGGTTTATAATGAGGGGGATGAAAACACAAAACAGAGGTGATTCCTATGCGGATTACAATCGGTGCTGATGGCAAGCAAAGATGTCAACGATAGGAAGGGCACTGAGAGGAAGACGACGGTGAAGATGATGGTGATGAAGGCTGCCGGTCACAGTGATATAGTTGCCGGTTCTGCCACCAGAAGCAGATTTCCTACGCCATGAGTGCACCTGGACCACACCTCCACCTCCACCTCCAACCTAAATGTCTCACTGATACACGCTCTTTGAACCATACAATACAGAAGAAAACTGCAGTGGTAGAACGTCCAGGGGTCAAAAAAATAAAAGTCCTGTGAAGTGCTTCTTCCACCCAAGAACTCAGCCAGATATTTCACTAATTACTTCTACCTCCTGGCTGAAGAAATGCGCAAACTAGCAAATCCAGGTGACTGAAACAAAATACTGGGGAGGAATTTTACTTTCTGAACCTGGATTTTCCACCTCTGAAAAACTGAGAATTGAGATCAGGTGTTGCCATGTCAGCTGTGCATTAGATGCTTCAGTTGTAAGCGTTTCAGGTAAAAGCATAATTGAAGCTTGAAGGCCTTTAGTCTGGGGTTAAGTCTGCACACAAGATCCCACTGCCAAGCAAGCAGAGCTCCACGGGCTGAACCATATGATCGCTCGGAGCAGGAGGGAGTCTGTTCATCTCTCTGTCCACACGTCGGAGCCCAACAGGTCCGTCCCCCGGAATAAACTCCAGGCCCAGCGCAGACAAGGTCAACATTTTTTGAGAATTATTTGATTAATGCTGAGGGCTGCAGTATGTTTAGATGGGGTCGCGACCCCTGGGCATCCATTTAATCAAATTTCTCTGCTGTCCCTCCCTGAGGATCCACAGAAAGAAAAGAAGAAAAAAAAAAAAAACAAGTACAAAAAAAACCCTTCTTTCTGTTCTCCCCTTCTGCCCCCTCTCTGCCTCTCCCTCCCCTCCCTTTCTTCCTCCCTCTCTCTCTACCTCCCCCCCTCTCCTCCTCCTCTCACTCTCACCCTCTCTCTCCCCTTTCTCTCATTGTTTACACACTGTTAAGTAATTATTTCACAGCCCCCCCCCCCCCCCGCCCCCTCCCCCCCTGCCTGGGGAGTAGTGACCTCCTATGAGGGCAGAACTCCTTATTCAGCTGGATATAATTCAGCCCTTTTCTTCTCCCCTCTGCCGCTGTAAAAGTGGCGCTTCAGCTTAAACATTTTCCCCACCTCTTTGTGAATATTTAAGCAGAGAGGGAGACATGCTAATGACAGCGGTTAATAATCAGCGTGTTTACCATAGGTGCAGTGTCCGGACTTTTCCTTTCCTATTTTCTCACCCCTAGACTGCAGATGTCATCATGTTTTTTCAGAAGGTGCGATATCAACATTTTCCCCTTCTTCTTCTCCTTCTTCCCCTTCCTTATTTTTTTTTCTTTTCTTTGAACAAGCCAATTACCCCGCTGGCCCAAACCAATTACTCTGTATTTGTTCAGGAGTTTTCAATAAGGGCATTGCTCTCTCCCTCTCTTTTTCTCTCTCTCTCTGTTGTGCTCTCTCTCTTTCTCTCTCCCTCTCTCCCTCCCTCCCTCCCTCCCTTATATGGCAGGTCTCCAGGACAGGAGTTTTCAGAGAGGACAGAAAGGTTAAAAACAATTAGTTTCCACGGCTGAACGTCTCTATCCATCACAAACGGGAGCCCAGCTCTCCACAGACCTGTCAGTACTGCAGTGACCCGGCTTCTAATCGCCTTTCACATGGACTGGACCCGAAGACACACACACACCAGGCACCAACTACACACAAAACACACCAGGCGAGTGCGTGATATAAATTAATTTTTTTTAAATGTATAATATAACGTGAATCCATGAGACTTCTAAGCAGGAAGAGAAAAGTGTGTATGTGCAAATTCATTCATTTCAGTGCAGTAACAGGAACTCCTTTTTTGTTCTCCTCCCTCCCTGACCCGCAGTCTCTCTCTTTTCCTTTCTCTTTCTCTCTGCATCACACCCAGGTAATTGTGGGCTGTAACTGTGAATGACACGGGGAGGCAGAGCGTTTGTCCAGCCAATCCCCAGGGACACGCACACCGACACGCGCGCACAGAGAACACACACACCCAAACGTGCTCACAGATCCCCACCCACACCGTAGGTCACATTCATTCTAAAACAGAAAGTGAATAACACACAGTTTAATTAAACCATAAACTGACCCTGAAGACTTGGCCTGTCATTCCTGTACCTTTCATTCAGATATGGCCCATAAAAACATCAATTTTAAGAGGGGAAATGCTGAATCTTCTTAGGTTGAAGACTTTAATGTCATAATTTCCTGCCCTTAAATTATTGTGTGAACTTCACTGGGTGTTGGCTAGCAAACAGCGAGGACCAGGGCAAGCATTAACGCTGAAAGATGGGAAACGACGTTAGCTCTAATCATGAAAAAACACCTGGAATTAAGAGCGAGACGCTCATCTCATCCCCGTGCCAAACTTTAATCTTTAAAACAAAAAAAAGTTCCAAATGTACATTTCTGCTTGCACCCTGCGGGGAAGCTGGACGGGATGTGTCATTAAGTTTTAAACCATATTGAGGAAAAACAGGATGTTTTTAAGCAACGTATTGTTAAGGAAAAGAAAGGGTATTGTTTTAGCGAGCGATTGTCCCCCAAGCGAAGCACAGAAGTAGGTGTATTTAGAGCCAAAGTGAGAAACGGATCAGCTCCCAACAAACGCCTGATCAGCGCCCCACAATTTAGGCCCTTAAATCTGCACCCCGCAACCTAGCCCACGCCCTGTAGCAAGCTGAACACCATTCACAACTAAGGGAAAGTGTTTACAAAATTAGCTGACATTAAAAACATATTTTAACTTGTCTTATTATATGAAATTTGCCATGTGCATGTTCAAAAGTTTACTGTTAAAACCTTTTTTTAATTAAAATGTCTGTTTGAGGACTAACCATCAATGCATCTCAATGAATTTTTTTTTGTTGTTTTTTTTTTGCAGTCTTGGTAGCTTTTCCCAGAAACCCTGCCATAATTTTGGAAATGCGTACTGCTTTATTTGTTAATTGGAAGAATCAACAATAGAGAGTGTATAAATACGCGTGTCTCTGTCAGTCTGTGAGTCTCTGTCCGTGTGATTATTCTTCTCTGGCCAATGCTAAAGAGGAGTGCCTAGCCCTTTGACCTCTGACCTCTCCCCCCTGCCTCCAGCCTCTCCTGGGACAAAAGGAGGCTGCACACCCTGGGAGGTCTGGGGCCTGTCTTAATGTGGAAAAAATGAATGAATTAATTTATTAAGTCACCCCTCTTGCACAATCAGTGCCTGAAAATCCTCTTGCACAACCAGCGCCTTTTTTCTCTTTTTAATAAAGTGCTTATTGAAGCTGCTGGTATCTGTAGATAGACAGAGTGATTTGGTTGTGCAATTTAATTTGATTTTGTGTAATTAATTTAGCCTGCATGTAGACAGACAGACAGACGCATGTGTCTGACCCGCACGGTGGTGTTGAGATGAAGAGGAAGAAGCAGAATAAATCACCTCTGTCAAGCTGAACCACTTACTTTAATTAAAACACGGCGCTCTGTAAAAAGTCCGTCCCTGTATAAACAGAGACAGACGCTCAGGACCAACATTAGGCCGGGCGATATGCACACAGCCTGGCGTCTCGCTGAGGGATCTGTGCAAACGCACACAGTTTACTGTTAGCCGCAATCTGCCGGTGCCGAAGGTCATCGGGCACATCGCAGCCTGGGCGGAGGAGCCTCACGTTGGGGCAGAATGTAACTGGTGTTGGGGAGTGAGGAGATGTCTGGAAGTAGGACGCAACTATACTTGGAGTTAGGTTGAGTGCATTTGTATGGAGCTGGCTTGAGTGCAGATGGTGTTGAGGCATTGTCCAACTTCTTTTTGTTTGGTAGATTGTATACGTCTGCTGTCGGAATAAGGTGTATATCTGGTGTTGGGGCAGTGTGTAACTGGGTAGAGTGTTGATGTCTGGTATTGGTTAGAGCGAATCTGGTGTTTAACTGTAGTGTTTAAATGTCTGGCAGTGTTTACATGTATGTTATTGAGTAGTGTGCATATGTCTGGTGACAGGATATGCAATAAATATCTTGTACTGCCCTGGGTAGAGTGTATACATCCTTTCTGGCATTGGGCAAAGTGTATTTCTATGGTGTTTGGACAGATTATGAATGTTTGGTGTTGTGTAGAGTGTTGACATCTGGTGTCAGAGCAGTGCTTAATTGCCTGGTGTGGAGTAGAATATACAGAATATCTGGTGTTAAGGCAGTATTTAACTGTATGTTGCTTGGTAGAGTGTAGATGTCTGTTGTTAGGTAGTGTACATCTCCCTGATGTTGGGATAGGGTTTAAATGTCTTGCATTGGGTAAAGATGAGTGTTGTAGGAATAGGGTGTGCATTTCTGGTGTTGGGGTGTGTGTTTGCCTGGTGCTGGGTAGTGTGGTGGGGGGATGCAGTGAATACCTGGGGGATCTGCAGCGAAACTCCCTACTGGTTTGTTTCCTACCTTGATAGTCACTCATTTCAGGATGCATGGAGGAGTGCAGTTTCAAGACCCCATAATCTCTCTAAAGGTGTCCCCCAAGGTTCATGCCTTGGTCCCGTCTTCTTCTTCCTCTATACTACATCTTTTTGTTCTGAGAAGCTGTACTTCCGAGCTACAACCCCCACGTTCCTGCACTTCCTGGTCACGTCTCCTGTCTGTTCTGGCCCCCTGGTGGTGGAATGAACTTCCCACGGTGATGAAGACAGCAGAATCCCTACCCATCTTCTTCACTTCCTCAGACTGCATCATGGTTCCCCTGACCCCCTTTATCTATCCTCTTTTCTGTATTTCCTTCTGGGATAATAAAGTCAAAGGTATAGCTGTATAAAGACAAGCTAGCTGTCTAGTGCTATTTACTTTTGTTTACAAAACTAATTACTTGTTTAGTTAACTTTACACATATTGATTTTAAATGGGCCTTCAGTTCCTTCTTGGTGATACCACGCATTTATATTCCTGAGACTTACACTGATGTTCCCCGCCTTTGTAAGTCGCTCTGGATAAGAGGAACTGCTAGGTGACTGTAATGTAATGTAATGTAAATGTAAAGGTATACATATGTGGTGTTGGATTAGAGTGTACATATCTGGTGTTTGGTAAGGTGTACATGTCTGTTGTTGGGCCAGTTTTTATGTGACTTTTGTTGATTAGACTGTATATATTGGGTGTTAAGTAGAGTACACATGTCTGGTGTTGGGACACAGCAGATGTGTCTGGTGTTGGGGTACATTGTATCCCCTCAGAGAGAGCCCTTTCTCTCTGGCTAGGTGCTGTGCAAGGGAGCTCTATTTTGGCTGTGTTAGCTTGTGGTTCAGACATGCAGGACCACAAAAAGGTCTTCAGTATGGAACACAGGAGAACCCTGAGAGGAGTCACATGATTCATACATACATCACATGACACTGACACAGAAGTAAAGAGGTCCTGTCAGAACTTACCTGGGGTGTCCGATGTTTGGGCCCATGAAAAAAAGTTCCACACATGAAACAAGAGAGAAAAAAGAAAAGACATTTAGTTCAGTGTTAACTACCAATATAATTAGTCACCATTGCATACTAGACAATATTAGGCATGGCTGAAATAATAATAAGTGCATACCGAAGGACATTGGTTCACCAGCAGACTCAAACACACAACCATCTGGCCACTGTGATTCTACCGTTCTGGCCCTTACATTACCCTTGAAGGCATACAGTACCACATCCACATGCACTACTAAGGTAAACCAAACCTCCCTTGCTTTACACACACCTCTCCTCTCCCAACATTACCCTCACGCACACATCACATTCCTCTCTCCTGTTCCAAAGCTCTCACACACACACACACACACACACACACACATATATATATAATATACACACACACACACACACACATATATATAATATATACACACACACACACACACACACATATATATAATATACACACACACACACACACACACACATATACATACACGCATGCCTCTGTACAAGGCACAACCATTTTATTACAGCTCACGCTGCAGAACTTTAAGCCCCAAAAATAATCTACAGGAGCCTGACAGACTGACAGCGCTACCATGTTCCATAGGAAATTAATATCATAACTTTTTCACAGTTGTGACAATCCTGTTGCCTAACAACAAGGTTTATAGGGACACCATCCAATTATGTGTCGAAATTAGAAAAAATAATAGCACTCATTTGGAGACTATTGTCGAGGAGAGAAGCGCAATGATAATAAAACTAAATAAAACATCCTCTGACATGAAAGACACTTGACAAGAAAGGCGGGAAGTTGCAGGAGCTGTCAGTGGGCTGTGGTGGTTATTTTGCAGCAGTGTTCTAATTCTGTGTTCAGGAGAACAATGGCGGGACGGTTGAGGTGCCATTTAGCGAATAAACCCACACTCTCTCTCTCTGTGGTCCCTACCGAGGGGCGGGGCCAGCAGCTGCCACTCAACGCCGGCACACGCTCGCGGCTGCATTATGTTATAATTAAAACCTCCGACAGGCAGTAAGCCTGCCTGACAGCCGTCTCTTTGCCTGTGACTGACGGGGTGGTCAGTGTGTATTTTCCTCTTCCGTGCTGAAAGAGTTTCTGAAAGCTGTGATTAACGGCAGAGCCGACACAAAGGCATTTTTGTTTTAAAAATTGGAAGCCGGAGTCATTCGCGGGAAAAGATGCGCCGTTGATGATTTCCTTTGTTCGGCGCGAGTTCAGCTTTGTTCCTGCGGCGTGCCTGTGAGTGAGGTGACAGAAACTTACTGTAAAGGTTTTTTAAAAATGGCAGGATGATGAAGCACCGACTGCAGATCCGGCTTCGAGAGCCGTGCGGCTGACGGGAACTTTGGGGGAGAGCCTGCGATCCACCGCCTTCCCCTCTCACCGAGCTTGCGCGCTCGTAAAAACTATCCACAAACCCTGTACCGGCTTGGCCCGTCCTGTCCGGCTAAAAGGGAAAAGCCTTCTAAAAATACCGGCTAATTACTTCTCCATGTGACGGGTCTCGCAACACAAAACAGCGCGAATGCTGCCAGAACTGGGCCAGACCGTCCGGCCTGTACTGTACACCCCTGCTTCGCTCGCTGCAATGTTTCTAAGAAGCCATCTCCATTTTGTCCAGGCTACTTTTTCAGCTTTTTTCCTCCTTTATCAGACGTGAGTCACATGATCATTAATCTGCGTCCATTCAGAACGGGAGGAGCCTGCTGTCCCACACGGCGTGCCCCCCCCCCCCCCCCCCCCCGCAACCCCCAACCCCAATCACATCTGCGCCCCCTCGTCCATACCCTCCAGGCTCGGGACAGGGAACAGGAAGAGCACATTACAGGTGACAAAAGACCCACAGCACTACCTCCGGACCCTCTCCATTATTCATCATCTTTAATCACACTCTTCTGATTTCCGCGGCAAGATAACGGACGACAGGACGCTAAAATATTCACACCTTCTGCGATCATACCTTAAGAAATGTCAGCGCTTTAATTTCATGTTTTTTTGATAACAAAAGTTTTCATGGGAGGAATCTTTCCTTTGTTGGGTTGTGGGTGGGGGGGTGGGCTTTTGTGTGTGTGTGTGTTTTTTTTTTGGGGGGGAGGACACCTCCACAGAGAGCTGGCACACCACCCAGATTCTGTCATGGAACAGGCAAGCTCACCCGGCGACATGAGAATTTTAAATTATTATTTATTTTTTTTTTGTAGAGGCAAAATTATCAGCAGTGCAACTGCGTCCCACTAAATTACTTTTAAATTAATGAAGTACATTTTTAACAGCACAACAGGAGGCCGGCTTGGCAGCGTGAGACCTGCGAGGAGACCAGGGTTTGGGTCCCGGGTTCGAGCGGGTTATTAGTTTCGCACTCGCCGGTTTCCACGCTGGTTTCCAGGGAGGTGCGATGTCCCCTGCCCGTCAGCGTTTGTCCAGACCACTGACATGCTCCCAAACAAGAGGGAGGCTTTTTAATTAAAGCACTTTATGAGACACATAGAAAATACCCACAGAGAGAGGCTGACTGCCTGCTTTTATTCGCTACACGGAGACATTTTTCAAAACACAGAACTACGGTCGGGCCAGACGACACTGAGCTGTGGGGCTAAGGTCACCCCGGCTCCTCTGCAACTTTGCTAAAGCTCGCTCGGAGAAAAATAAAAGCGCCTCACACCGAAAGGACAGAAACAGAGCATCGCGGGGGAGGGAAAAGAGAGAGAGAGAGAGAGAGAGAGAGAAAAAGAGAGGGGGGGAGAGACCGAGCGAGAGAGAAGGAGAGAAAGAGCAACTTTCCATTCCCTAATCCCGTCTTTCTTTTCTTAATCAGGCATGAGGGGTGAGTGTAAAAAGCCAATTATCGCCACCTGAAATGCAGATGAGGGAGATGGGGAAAGACGGAGTGGAAAAAAAGAAAGAGAAGAGATAGAGATAGATGGATGTTGCAGGAAATGGCGAGACAGAGGGAGAGGGGGAGAGAGAGAGAGAGTTACTGCAGGTTTTTCAAAGGTGAACTCTATCTATATGGGTGAGGAGAGTGTGAACGGCAGTAATAAAACAGGCGGTGTGACAGAGAAGGTCTGGGCGTAGGTGTTAAATCAGACGGAGAGGGGCCCCGGCGCACGCGCTCAGATTTATGGGGCCCTCGCACCCGTGTGTTTTAAACCTGACCTTGCGTACACACTAACCCTGACCTCTCCCGCCGGCCAATTTAAATACCCGCGCTTCCTCCGCGCACGCTCTCACACACAAACGCGCCCGGAGGGTTTCTGCGCTGACACAACTCGTCCTTCGGAGGCGGGTCCCTGATGCCAGCGTGGCGGGCGGCGTGGGGGGGGGGGGGGTTCAGCGGGGAGGAGCATGTAGAAATTAAGACATTCTGAAGCGAGTTTAAAATGTTTAAAAAGGCATAAATATTCCTTTGCAGGAAAAAAAAACTGCAGCGGGGCTTGGCATCTAACTGTACAGCTCAGTCAAACCGCACAGCAGCCTGGGCCTCTCAGATATCACCCAGTTCCTGTCAGCGGCGCCGAACCGCGGGCAGCCCAACAGACACGGCTCAGGACAACGCTGAGAGCTGGCCGTCGTGTTCGCACAGCCGAGCGCGGCACAGTGTTCACGGCGCACGGCAGACTGTGCTGTATTTCAGGAGAGTGCACACAGTAAAACGCAGCACAGTGCGTTTACAGCACACAGTAAACTGTGCACAGTGTGTTTAGGGCACACAGCAGACTGTGCTGTATTTCAGGTGGCAGCGTGCAGTCAAACAGCACAGTGTGTTTAGAGCACACAGCAGACTGTGCTGTATTTAAGGAGAGTGCACACAGTAAAACGCAGCACAGTGTGTTTACAGCACACAGTAGACTGTGCACAGTGTGTTAGGGCACACAGCAGACTGTGCTGTATTTCAGGCGGCAGTGTGCAGTCAAACAGTACAGCGTGTTAGGGCACACAATAGACTGTGCACAGTGTGTTTAGGGCACACAGCAGACTGTGCACAGTGTGTTTAGGGCACACAGCAGACTGTGCACAGTGTGTTTAGGGCACACAGCAGACTGTGCTGTATTTCAGGCGGCAGCGTGCAGTCAAACAGCACAGTGCGTTTAGGGCACACAGCAGACTGTGCACAGTGTGTTAGGGCACACAGTAGACTGTGCACAGTGTGTTTAGGGCACACAGTAGACTGTGAACAGTGTATTTAGGGCACACAGTAGACTGTGCTGTATTTCAGGAGAGTGCACACAGTAAAACGCAGCACAGTGCGTTTACAGCACACAGTAAACTGTGCACAGTGTGTTTAGGGCACACAGCAGACTGTGCTGTATTTCAGGTGGCAGCGTGCAGTCAAACAGCACAGTGTGTTTAGAGCACACAGCAGACTGTGCTGTATTTAAGGAGAGTGCACACAGTAAAACGCAGCACAGTGTGTTTACAGCACACAGTAGACTGTGCACAGTGTGTTAGGGCACACAGCAGACTGTGCTGTATTTCAGGCGGCAGTGTGCAGTCAAACAGTACAGCGTGTTAGGGCACACAATAGACTGTGCACAGTGTGTTTAGGGCACACAGCAGACTGTGCACAGTGTGTTTAGGGCACACAGCAGACTGTGCACAGTGTGTTTAGGGCACACAGCAGACTGTGCTGTATTTCAGGCGGCAGCGTGCAGTCAAACAGCACAGTGCGTTTAGGGCACACAGCAGACTGTGCACAGTGTGTTAGGGCACACAGCAGACTGTGCTGTATTTCAGGCGGAGGCGTGCAGTCAAACAGCACAGTGTGTTTAGGGCACACAGCAGACTGTGCTGTATTTCAGGCGGCAGCGTGCAGTCAAACAGCACAGTGTGTTTAGGGCACACAGCAGACTGTGCTGTATTTCAGGCGGCAGCGTGCAGTCAAACAGCACAGTGTGTTTAGGGCACACAGCAGACTGTGCACAGTGTGTTTAGGGCACACAGTAGACTGTGCACAGTGCATTTAGGGCACACAGTAGACTGTGCTGTATTTAAGGAGAGTGCACACAGTAAAACGCAGCACAGTGTGTTAGGGCACACAGCAGACTGTGCTGTATTTCAGGCGGAGGCGTGCAGTCAAACAGCACAGTGTGTTTAGGGCACACAGCAGACTGTGCTGTATTTCAGGCGGCAGCGTGCAGTCAAACAGCACAGTGTGTTTAGGGCACACAGCAGACTGTGCACAGTGTGTTTAGGGCACACAGTAGACTGTGCACAGTGCATTTAGGGCACACAGTAGACTGTGCTGTATTTAAGGAGAGTGCACACAGTAAAACGCAGCACAGTGTGTTAGGGCACACAGCAGACTGTGCTGTATTTCAGGCGGAGGCGTGCAGTCAAACAGCACAGTGTGTTTAGGGCACACAGCAGACTGTGCTGTATTTCAGGCGGCAGCGTGCAGTCAAACAGCACAGTGTGTTAGGGCACACAGCAGACTGTGCACAGTGTGTTAGGGCACACAGTAGACTGTGCACAGTGTGTTTAGGGCACACAGTAGACTGTGAACAGTGTATTTAGGGCACACAGTAGACTGTGCTGTATTTAAGGAGAGTGCACACAGTAAAACACAGCACAGTGTGTTAGGGCACACAGCAGACTGTGCTGTATTTCAGGCGGCAGCGTGCAGTCAAACAGCACAGTGTGTTAGGGCACACAGCAGACTGTGCTGTATTTCAGACGGCAGCGTGCAGTCAAACAGCACAGTGTGTTAGGGCACACAGCAGACTGTGCTGTATTTCAGACGGCAGCGTGCAGTCAAACAGCACAGCGCATCTGTGGCACCAGAACAGGCGGTCGTCAGGGAGGCAGGCAGGCAGACTGTGAATCACACAGACGTAAGTCACCCAGGTGGCCTGGGATCAGTGTGGATTTACTCAGCTTCTGCTAAAGCAAATAAGGTGTTGCTTTAGACCTGCTCTGAGAACACCCCACTCCCCATAAACAGCACAAGGTCACCATTTTAAGAATTCCTGACATCCCTGTAATATCGGAAATATCAGGAATATCTAGCCTAATACAAATACTGGAATTTATCGAAAGAGAAGAAAATGGGACTCAAACAGCAGCACACAAGGGTCCCACACACATATGCACAAACTCAGCGGCACGCATACACACACAAACACATATGAGCCTATCCCTGCTATAATCCCCAATGTGGGGGATCTTGACTTCTGCACCACCACAGTAAGCCAAGACATGCCTAGCTCTGCAATGGCGCCACCCCCACACCTAGCTGCTGTCCCAGGACTTGTTTAACACTCAAGCTAATATCTGGCAGATGCCGTTGTTTTGTCTCTCTCTTTTTTGACTTTTCGTTCCTTGAACTCACCGCCCAAATCGCACCCGTGGAGCCGGAGAGAGAAACAGGCAATCACTGTCAATCAGCTGCTTTCTTTCAGCGAGGAGCAGGTGCACACCTGAACACTCAAACGCATTCATGGAGAACGGGTCCTCGCAGGTGATCATATTTTACACCATAAAGACATTTATGCAATTATCAATAATGAAAATCCATAGAAATGAAAGCCACAATATGTATTCTCTACATGGCATGATGAGGTTGGAAATTAGCAATAATGATGATATGAAATGAAGAATAATGATACTTAAAGTTTGGGTAGATATCAGGGGGGAAATGTGCTCAGTTTAAAAACATGAAACTTCTTGAGGTTTGTTTGCTGAATGCTAGTAGCCCATATACACGTATACATTAAACATACGTAACTTCTATCGCTTTGCCATAATGCACTCATCCACGCGTGCAGTTACTCAAAAACCACATGCATAAAGAAAAGGACAGAAAAAGAAGAACACCCATTTATGATTAATAATAAGGCCACAAGCCATTTAAAGTGCTCTTCTTCACTTCATAAGTAATACAAACACCGCACCTGCTCAGGAGATAACCCTGAAGTGTTAGCAGATTTATTTTGCGAGCTATAAAACTCTGCAAAACGTATTTTGCCTGTAACTCACAATCTGAGCATGGAAATGCTTGCATATCGCTTTCATAAATCCCGCCACTGACATGATCAGCCAGGGGAGGGGCATCAGTGCAGGAGGAGGGGCCTTACTACTAGAAGGAGAGGCTGAAGAACTAGGAATCATTATTTTACACTGAATAAGACAATGCAGCTCTGCTATTCGTTTTGAGGCCTTTAATGCATGTGTGAGAGTTACAGCCTTTCAGACAAGCTCACTGCAGGACCTTCCTCTTAGGGGCAACTCTGCATTAAAGCTCTGATTCTCCCTGCCAGCCCCAGCTGCAAAGACTCATTAATAAAGAGACCACTATTCACGAGAACACTAACGAGCCAGAGTCCAGGAGGCAGGCTAAAAGAGCAGGACTTGGGAAGGAGCAGGGCTGTAGGAGCAAGGCTGTAAAAGCAGCAGAAATATGGGAGCAGGGTTTCAGGAGCAGTAGAAATATAGGAGCAGGGCTTTAAGAGGAACAGGACTATAGGAGCAGGGCTTTAGGGGGGACAGGACTATAGGAGCAGGGCTTTATGGGGAACAGGACAATAGGAGCAGGGCTTTAGGAGGAACATGACTATAGGAGCAGGGCTTTAAGAGGAACAGGACTATAGGAGCAGGTCTTTATGGGGAACAGGAATAGAGGAGCAGGTATTTAAGAGGAACAGGACTATAGGAGCAGGGCTTTAGGGGGTACAGGTCTATAGGAGCAGGGCTTTAAGAGGAACAGGTCTATAGGAGCAGGGCTTTAAGAGGAACATGACTATAGGAGCAGGGCTTTAAGAGGAACAGGACTATAGGAGCAGGGCTTTAGGGGGGACAGGTCTATAGGAGCAGGGCTTTAGGGGGAACAGGACTAGAGGAGCAGGGCATTAGGAGGAACAGGACTATAGGAGCAGGGCTTTAGGGGGGACAGGACTAGAGGAGCAGGGCTTTAGGAGGAACATGACTATAGGAGCAGGGCTTTAGGGGGGACAGGTCTATAGGAGCAGGGCTTTAAGAGGAACAGGACTATAGGAGCAGGGCTTTAAGAGGAACAGGACTATATGAGCAGGGCTTTAAGAGGAACAGGACTATAGGAGCAGGACTTTAAGAGGAACAGGACTATAGGAGCAGGGCTTTAGGGGGGACAGGTCTATAGGAGCAGGGCTTTAAGAGGAACAGGTCTATAGGAGCAGGGCTTTAAGAGGAACATGACTATAGGAGCAGGGCTTTAAGAGGAACAGGACTATAGGAGCAGGGCTTTAGGGGGGACAGGTCTATAGGAGCAGGGCTTTAGGGGGAACAGGACTAGAGGAGCAGGGCATTAGGAGGAACAGGACTATAGGAGCAGGGCTTTAGGGGGGACAGGACTAGAGGAGCAGGGCTTTAGGAGGAACATGACTATAGGAGCAGGGCTTTAAGAGGAACAGGACTATAGGAGCAGGGCTTTAGGGGGGACAGGTCTATAGGAGCAGGGCTTTAAGAGGAACAGGACTATAGGAGCAGGGCTTTAAGAGGAACAGGACTATATGAGCAGGGCTTTAAGAGGAACAGGACTATAGGAGCAGGGCTTTAAGAGGAACAGGACTAGAGGAGCAGGGCTTTAGGAGGAACAGGACTATAGGAGCAGGGCTTTAAGAAGAGGAGGGCATTAAGAGCAGCAGGGCTACAGAAACAGGCCTAAAGGAGCAGGGCTTTAGAGGGAGCTACAGGAGGGCACAAAGCAGTCGGAGGCTGTGATCAGACTGGAACGACATCTATGGTTTCCACAGTTGCTCTCTCAAGGCCATCACTTGTTTCCTCCTGGTTGGGGAAGAGGAAATGAGGTATTAAGTAAAGGCTGCTACAGTACAGATAGGGCAGGGGAACTGAGAAAGAGCACAACCCTGAGAGCTATCAGCGGCCTGTGTCCCCGCCCCTCCCAAGCACTCTGAGCCAGCTCAACCACCGCCAACATTCCGCCAAACCCCCTTCTCAACCACAGCGCTAGCGCCCAGCACAGGCAGCATTCCCCTGCAGAACCTCGTGCCAGTGTGTTCCCTCTTCCCAACGGAGGGGCAAGAGAGAGAGACACCGCAGCTAAATGACTGCACCTCCCTTCCCCCCGCAAGCCCACTTCTGTTTTCACACGTTCATAAGTTCAATCTAGAAAACTATTATACTCATTAAATGCAATTATCACTCGCTAACTTAATCACTATCAAATTAAACCCCAAACTATAAAAAGCTGTTACAAGATGATAAAAAAAATGTGACTGATTAGAAACATTCAAGCCTCGTGCAATTCTAACAAACTAAACAAGATCCACTGAAACAAATCACACTGAAGTGAAATGGGCCTTATAAACAAAGAAGGCTAAATTCCTGTCGGTTGTTTTATCAGTACATTTAACACGAAACAATAACAGTTACTACCAGCCATTATGTTTCCCCTTTATTTATGCTTCCCCGTTATCATTGTTCACCCGCGATATCGTTATCTTTTTTATATTTTTAACAACAATTTTCTTTTGATGCGCTTTTCAAAGCTCTGTGTTTGTTTTACTAAAAGGGGAGTGGTTGCACAATCACATCTGACTCTCTGATTGATGGACTTTTAAAATCACGGACAGGACCTCAGCGTGAAGAAGCATCAGGAAGCATTCGGTCCTCCCAGGCTAAGGAGGAGGATGAGGAGGGTGGCGGTCCGTCCGCGTCTTCATCGGTCCCTGTCACTGGATTCACGGCTTCCTGTCACGAGCGGCTCCTTTATCCCGTTTAATTTACACGCCGACGTGCAGCAACAGATGTGGTAGCCTAATGGCACCGGCTCGCTCACATAACAGCTCTGGGTGCAAATAATTAGAGAACATTATTTACCTTCCAAAGGACGGGCAGCTACACTGCACCCCCTCTCCCCTCCACCCCTCCCCTCCCCTCCCCTCACTCCTTTTCTCTTTCTCTCTACCTCCCTCTCTCTATTGCTCTCAATCTCCCCCTCCAACCTAACTCACTCTCTCTCCTCTCTCCCTCTCTCTCTCTCTCTATTTCTGCAGGTTGTGAGCAGTGACATATTGATGTCACCAATAATAAATCATTCTAATTTGTTCCTTCACTGCCAACAAGCACTTTAATCTTCATTTACGGCTTTTTTTTACAAAAGTGTCTGATAAAATACTCAATTACCATTTTCTCTCCCCGCTGCACAATCCAACTGTCCTGATAAAAGCGCTCCCGAACCCGCAGATAAACTGTGAATAATTCCTCAGGAACAAATGTCAGAGAGCCGCGGCGTGCGCGCCAGGCCGGCTCCTCATTACTCCGCCAGCGGAGTGACAGAGAGCGGCCAGGGACGCCCCCGCGTAGCCACGCCCGCGCACCTGTTACAGGCTCGGCGCGGTAAACCCACTGATCCCACATCACCTGATCTCACGGCAGTGACCTCACAGCGAGCGGACTGGGAGGGAGCAGCACAGCTTCTGATTGGGAAGAGCTGGACAGTTACCCAGCGTTCCCTGGGGGTTGTCATTGACAACGGGCCACTATAGATCCCCGCAAACCGATAATCAATGATCTGACATGAGACAGCACTTCCCCTCGGACAGAACAAGGGTTCTGTTCCTATGCTGAAAACTAAAAACAGTCTGCCACTAGCAACACCTGTGAATATACAGTTCTTTCTAATTCCTCTATAAACACGTTTAAAGACATTTAAAGCTACAGATCATTCAGTGATTAAAAAGTGATTACTCATGACTACTAACACAACTCTCATGCTCCGTGATGTAATCAATCTTCATATCCTATTACACGCCATGACATCACCTCCCAAATATAAAATCAACCCTCATAATATCTCCTCCCACCACAGCACATTCTGTGTCTATATTTATTTCTCCAACTCACCAAAAGACGCACATTAAACACCCACTCATTCGCTGCATGAGTCCGCACATCCGCACAGATTCCCCATACATGCAGCTAGAGCTGCTGAAAGCTAAACGCTGCCCTGAAAGGAGACAGAGTGAGTGTTATGAATACACTGGCACTACAACAAGTCATTATCGTTAGGATCCCTATTATCATTACCGCTGCACCAGTCATGATTATCACTGAGTCATTATTAGGATTTTTCGTCTGTGACAGTCGAGGCCGCGGCGGCGGCGGCGGCGGCGGCCGCGGGAACGCCGCCACGAGTGATGTACGCGCCAGCGGCGGGAAAGAGGAGCGCCGCTCCGCTCCGCGCCCGCTCCACAAGCCCGTGTCACGCCCGCTACCGCGCGCTGAAAAATTAAACCAATTAGAGCCACCGCTTGGACTCGCTCGCCTCGAATATTTCTCCGATTCAGTGTGCAGCCAGGAAAGCGAGCGAGCGAGAGAGAGAGAGAGAGAGGGAATGAGAGAGAGAGAGAGAGAGAGACCGAGGGATGGGGGGGGGGAGTGAGAGTGCTTGAGCAAATGAATTCATTTTGTCATGCTCGGTGAAGAGGGAGAGAAAGGAAGAGAGAAAACAGTGCAGCTGAGACAAGATTAAAAGTAAAATCTATATCCACATAAATCATTGATTAAATGAATCATGAAATTAATATGTAAATTGTGTGTTTAACCTCTATTTATACACCACTGTCTGTCATTGCAGCGTAAATCTCAAACTAATTGCAATTTCTTCGCAGAGTGCAAAACTAGAGAGGGAAGGGGGGGGGGCGATGCATGCCCAGGAAGAGACTGAGAAACAGAGTGGTAAAGCTCTTGACATATTTATTAACTAAGTGTTCAACTACATCAACTCAGTCATTAACAGCCATTGTAGGAGAGCAGTGAGAAAGCAATAGTCATGTGCCATTTCAGCAGTTTTACTACAGCCAGAGAACACTGTGCTCCAGTGCCTGTCACACACGCACGCACGCACGCACACATACATGAACACAAGCACAGGCTCGAGCCCAAACTCTCTCTCTCACCCACACACACGCGTGCATATGCAAGCAAACACGGGCGTGAGCTCAAATTCACTCTCTCTCACACACACATACACACACGTTTACACGCACGCTCGTGCACACACTCCTGCAAATGCGCACGCTTACACACATGCATGTACACAGGCATACAGATCTCCGAGTCCAACAGGCCTTAAGGAGCAGGGTTTGGTTTGGGAAAGGGATAGAGGGAGGAGTGAGGAAAAAAAAGAAAAAAAAGATTTAAGCTAATATTTTTATTTTCTGGTACCTCTGTCAATTAGCTATTTTTAATCTTTCTGCTCTCTAGCTCTCTGGTCTCAACTCTGACATTTGTTATTTGTGCACTACAGATTCAAATCAGCATCATAATACTGGCTGGAAATACTGTAGCTTTTTGCCTTGCCAATAAATCCACATATGCCGAACAGAACTGAGCTGAATTGAATTAAATTGAATTGAACCGAAATGAATTGAACTGAATTAAATTGAACTGAATTAAATTGAATCAAACTGAATTGGATTGAACTCAATTGAAAGGGACTGAATTGAACTGAAGGAGAGCAAAAACAGAGAGACAGGAAAGAGATAGAGAGAAAGAGAGATAGGAAGGGGAAGAGAGGGTGGCTGATGACACACAACAGGAGCAGGATAGCACAGGGGGCTGATTTACAGCTCAGTGAAAAGCCATCGCTGCCGGAGTGATCTTTCAATAAAAACAGGCCCATTCATTACCCAGCAACCCGCGCTGGGGCCACGGCAAGGCCGCGCCGGACATCTGTCACGGGTCCGCTGCCCGCACGGCACCATGGGAACGCCGCGACGCCGCAGTCAGCTTTACTGAACACCTCTATCACAGATAAACGCTCCTACTGAGCAACTACAGAGCACCTCTAACACAGCGTAACACTATACTGAGCAACTACCAAGCACCCCTAACACAGCATAACACTATACTCAGTAACTACAGAGCACCTCTAACACAGCTAAATATGCTTTCATAAAGCGATTAATTAACATCTGCAACATGGATAAACACTCCTACGGAGCCATTACTGAACATCGCTACACAGTTAAGTACACTTTCACCAAGCCACTCACACTCACACACTCAAATACACACACTTACACACACACACACTCTCACACAGACTCCCAGTTGTACATTCAAACACATGCTTATATACAAACTCACGCTTGCACACTCAAACACACACACAGACTCCCACTCACACATACACTCAAACACACACACTCGCACACTCACACTCACACGTACACTCACACTCTCATACACATTCACACTCACTCGTGCACTCACACACTCAGGCACACTCACACACACTCAGAGAGAGGACGGCGAAGCAGAAGGCTCCAGACATGATGTCCCTGGTGCGGTGGCAGCTCAGGCAGAGCCCGCGCTGCAGATCACTGTCAGGGCAGCTTCAGAGAAAAGCAATAAAGCTTCTGCATGGACTCCTTGTTTCTCCGATTCGCTTCATTTCCTTTCAACGACCCAAAACAATTTGGTGAGATATTATCCTGTAATCAAACCTGGTGGACCTTGATTGTTTTCATAAGAAAGTGTCCAGCCCATTTTTAGCCTCCCACCCACACCCACACCCACATCCACTCAGGTTACACTGTGAGAATCCCACCACAGTGGCCATTTGAGTGAGCATCGATGTGTGTGTGTGTTTGTGTGCAGGGAAGTGTTTTTGTCTGTCATGAAAGTGTGTGCATGTGTGTGCAATTGTACATCTGTGGGTGCACATGTGTATGTGTGTGTTTGTGTGTGTGTATGTGTGTATGTGCGTGTGAGTGTGTGCAGGTGAGTGTGTGCATATGTGTGTATGTGTGCGTGCGTGTGTATGTGTGTGTGTCAATGCACACACAGCATGACTGAGACAGTCGGCTGCAGGCATCATAAATAGTATGGGACCTATTATTGGGGTGTGTCCTGGGAGTGCTGGGGTGTCATTCTCTGATTGGCTGAAAGCTCTCTGCCCTCAGTCCCCTCTGAGCTCATTAAGACACAGACGTCACAACATGAAGGAAAGAGAGAAATAACCCGCCTGGACGTTTGTTTCCAATTTAGAACATTTTCTCTCTGTTTTCAATCACACTCGACTTCTGCCCTTTCCCCCTGAATGCTACGGCTTGTCTTCCATTAGCCAAGACCTGCACTCACTCTTAACGAAGGCGGGAGAGACTAATCAACCACACCGCGAAGTCAAACACAGAGCAGCCTCCTAGAAGGATCTGACGGAATCCGATTGGCCCTGCGTGAGATCACCGCCTCTCCCTGCTGTGTGGAGCAGATAAGAGGGGAATCTTCTGGAACACGGATGTGGGAAGCAGAACACTGGAGCATGTGTGTGTGTGTGTGTGTGTGTGTAAGATCACACCCCGCCTGCTTAACCCTTCGCCTAAAGCCCCTCGGGTCCTTCCTGGGGATGAAGTCATTTCCGAGAAGACTGGAGAACGAAGGGTGCAGGTGAAGGCAGCTGAAGACGACTCTGGTACGTAGCGACTTTTCCACTGTAATGGCAGAGGAGGTACTGCCTCCATTTAATCTTACGACAACGGAAAATTGTCCTCCCTGCCCTTAGATCCCGGAGTGATATACCTGGAGATAAGCCTTTATTACAACTCTTACTGCAAGAAAATATAATCAGCATTGTTATTTATTCCCTACGTCTGTCCCGAACTGCACTTTGCGCAAATAGTCAATCTGGCGGTCATTGACTGCAATTTCCAAAGTCCTGTTGAACCGAGGGCCTCAAATAACTGGACTTTAATATCATTAGGTGAATATTCTGCAGCACGTTCACACACGTGAGCTCTGCTCGATTTTACAGAGAGAGAGGTGTGCAACAGAAGCAACACACAGGGCCCAGGTCACAGAACCAGTCTAGCGGGGGGGGTCACGTGTCCGCGGTCCTTTTTGGCTTTACCCCGCTGCACTGACTGCGCCTGAGAGCAGACTGCAGGCTGCGTGTGCATGCGCCGTCCAGCATGCGCATGTCCACACGTAAAGAACGCTGAAGGTGTGCGGGCGCGTGACGCTGTCAGGTGTGTAGAGAATACATGCTGTCAGAGGGGGAAA
This sequence comes from Anguilla anguilla, assembly GCF_013347855.1. Lineage (NCBI taxonomy): Eukaryota > Metazoa > Chordata > Actinopteri > Anguilliformes > Anguillidae > Anguilla > Anguilla anguilla. Next base: position 30,234,649 of record NC_049209.1, read on the forward strand.
GCTGATTGGCTGACTTCTCAGCGGGAAATGCGGTTTGGCTGATTCATCTGGGGAACATGCTGATTGGTTGATTCCACAGTGTGACATTGTGATTGGCCAATTTCACAGTGGGACACACTGACTAGCAGATTTTCTCTGTGGGATATGCTGATTGGCTATTTCTTCAGTCTCTGGATGTGCAGATGTGTTGAAAGTGACTACTAATTGAAGGCTGAAATAGTAAAGCATCACTCACAGTCTACAGGACCTATCCAAAACTCCCAGTATTACACTGGGAGCAACATACTCACACACAAGTGCACAAACACACACACACACACTCGCACATGCATGCAAGCACACTCACGCAAACACTCGTGCATACACAGGCACACATACACCACACACACATCTGTGTTCTGTGCATTTGGCTGTTCGACCCAGTCTGCCAAAAACACATTCATCCGTAAGTTAAAGAGCATTTAATGTACATAAGACATCAGCAGCCCGGGTTACTGAAATTACACCTAACAGTTCACAGAGCATAATTGTTTCAAAGACCTGGGGCTACAGTGTACTTAATACAGAAGTATTACATCCGCACACACTCACTCACTCACATGCATGCACACACATAGACGCAAACACACACACACACACACACACGCGCATTCACCCTCTGTCTTTATTTTGATCAAGAAAAAAAAAACTCATTCAACAGAACAAAAGAAGCCAAGGTGACCTGTTAAAGTCATGGGGGGAACAGCTGCACGCACCCCCACCCCCCCCCCCCTTCTAAATCACCGCCTGCACAAATAAATTCCTGCTCAGTAATTAAAAGCAGGCTGGACGGGGCCCGTGTTATCACCTTATCAGGTTCATTGCTCATCTAGAATAACAGATCCACATCTGCAGTCATTACAGTACGGCGGATAAATCAATCCCCCGCTCTTCTCTGTGATCCCGCTCCGTCCGTCCGTCCGTCCGCCTTCTTAAAAACTCGCGTATATTTGCCTCTCTCTGACACCCTGACATCCTATCTACTGCAGGCGAATGGGAACCCGCGCACCCCTCCCCGTAATGGGCCGGGCCGGAGAGGCAGGGATTCGAGCAGGCCGCACGGGGACGGCTCTCCGAAGGACGGACGGATGGACGGACGGACGGACGGATGGTCTCGGTTGAGCGTGGGCGTCGCGGCGCGCCCCCGGTAACAGGCGCGTTTTGCTCCCCCGAACGCCGCCGTAAACGGAGTGGGGAGGAACGAGGGCGTAACCGTATCTGCGCCGCTCGCCGCTGCGTGTGGGAATTGGGCAGAGCCTGAGAGGGGAGTGATACTTCGTCCCGTTCAGAGGGGGACGGAACCGGAGAGGCGAGTGAGAACGCACGCGAGAATCCGGTTCTGTCCTCACCGGAGGGACGGGGGCGTAACTGGACACAGGTTCAGAGAAATCCCTTACACATCCTGTGAAAGAACCCTGCTCCAGCTGTGATGTCATAAGACACCCTTCTCTGGTATGATGTCACAGCACACCCCTCTACCTATGATGAGATAACACACACCTCCTCATCTAACCTAGATGCAAAGGTACAACGAGCACGCAGACGCAGACACACACACACACACACACACACACACACACACACACACAAACACACACACAAACACACAGGCAGGCACAAATGCATACGCGCTCATCCACCCGCACACTTGCCCTGTGCTTAATGTGAATTTGGCTCGTGACCTCGGGGACAGGGGACAGGCAGATTCAGCAGCCCTGCTCTGCCCTACAGCGCACGGACGCCGCTTTTAAATCCTCTGTTCCGTCGCTCACTCCATGAGAATCGCATTTTGTTTATTTCTCGTGGCGCGTGGTCCCTGCTCTACGCCGCCGTACCTATTCCTGCATATCCCCGCCCGAGTCCACCAGCGGGGTGGGGGGGGGGGCGAACCCCGAGCCACGCGGCCGGGTCCAGGGCCGGGGGGGGGTTATTGGCTCCAGATGTGGGACACCACGGAGACAGCTGAGCGCGCCGATCCACCCCGAGAGGCGGGAGGCACGGCCCTGCGCCCCTCATCCAGATCAGGGGCCTGTTTTTTCGCCTTTTTTTTTCTAAAAACGGAATTCCTCCGTGGCGAGGAGGGCCTGTTATTCTAACCCCTCTCCGGCACTGTGCTGACACGCTGCTTTAACGCACCATCGCCGCCCGCCAGGAGCTGCTAACCAAGGAGGAAAAAGAGCCCACGCGACTAAACACCTCATAAAATATTAACCCGCGCAAATGGGATGCTAGTTAGCTTTTCCTCCATATGGATCGCGTATCCTCCGCGCCGCTCCCTCTCTCCCGCCCCCGACACCTCTCCCCAGATCCGTGTCAGCTCGGCTTCTCCAAGCCCGCAACGCGGTTTGTCAAAAGCGGAAAATTGAAGATTAAGGGTCTCATTTAACGAGCTCGCGAAACGCTAAACAAAATTATATTAATGATCTTTTAGGCTAATCTCGCTTAAAAAAAAAAAATTTTTAAACGCTACGTGTGCGTACGCACAAAAGCGAGGGGGGGAAAAACACCAGCTCTTCTGGTACAAACTACTTTGGCGATTTTAATGTCACTTTTAATTTTCTGCTCCCTGCTTCCCACATATACCCATCCAAAAACAACCATTTAAAACATCACTCCTAATTAGATGATTAGTGCTTGGAAGGGCAGGAGATAAGTCATTTGCATAATTCAATCATAAAAGTTAGAGATACATATTTCTATGTTCGTTTGTACAATTATCTCGGCTGTCCTGGGGGCTGTGATATTAATGTGATTAAACAATACTTCAGCACAGAGCCCAGTGTCCTCCATTAAAGCACTGCTAGAGGCAAACCAAAAATTAATTTTAGGAGACAATCAATTTTATTCTACATGACTGTAATAAATATAGCCCGGCTACTGATGTGTCATTAAGCTGAGAGAGATTTTCCCAAAGTCAAAATGACACCAGTGGCTCGTTTTTCTCCCCCGTCTTACTTTAGGTGGGGGGGAACGGGCGAGATTCATTTTTTTCCATCTTTGAAATGCTTGACAGGTTTCTTCCATCTGGCAGATTTTAACCCCCACCCCCCCACCCCCACCCCCTCTCCACCACCCCCCCCCCACTCAGCCAAGCACATGAATACATGTCTGCACACAAATACAAAGCACTAACACACGCACACGCACACACACACATATCATGTTACCTGCAATAATGTCATATTTCCAATGTCCAGAGTGATGAGCCTCACTCTGTCCAACAGAGCTAAGCTTTCTTTCTGAAGCACACATGCAAGCACGTGCACACACACACACACACACTCTGTCTCTCTCCCTCCCTCACACATGCATATACACATTCTCTCACACTCAACCAAATGCTACCACACTCACACACAAACACGCACACACACACACAAACACACATATGCACAATCATACACACACACAGATATTCAATAGTCGGATACACATTCAGCAGTGTTGTTCAAACACACACATTCAGCACAGTCAGTAATTAACTGCAGCCGGGATTGAGATTTTTCTCTGTATGTTTCCACTTTCAGGAACACAAGTGGGCCACAAGCTACACATGGCAAACACTGGATGCAATTCCAAATATTCCAGAAATGAAAACATACGTGTGTATGCGTTCGTGCCAGATTATGACAAAACATACGTGAAACACGTTTAAAACAAAACATGGACATAGCGTATAATACGCACTGTAGCACGTTTCCATCTCTAATTGACTGCATGTGTCTTTGTTTTGTTTCATTGGCTACGCATGGGACTAGTTATTACAGAACCGCGGCTTGGAACAGCCCCGCGTCGACATTAATGAGAGATCACATGGTCACAGGTAGTTTTATAAGACCTCAGGCCCAGTAAATGTTCACACACACATACATACACACACGGACACACAAAGAGGACACATTTTCAGAGCGTGGAACCTTCAGCAAGTCATAAAAATATCAAAAGAACTGCAACCTTTGCTTTAGCTGCACAGAGCCATAAATCCACGATGGGAAAGGTCAGAAACGGGTGACTCACTCCTCAAAAGTAAAAACAAACCGGGGAAAATCTCCTGGATTTTTATTCCAGGGTGCTGATCAATGAGCGTGCCGGCAACTATTAAGCATCAATTTTCCTTTAAGCGAAATCATTGTGCTCTTCCCACAGGTGACACAAAAATGAAAGCGTTTTATCTAGAACTGTCAGTCAATTGCTTTTTTTATTAATAATTTCCATTGTTTGAGTCATTTATTCATTAACCTGTTCACTATTGATTAGAAATTCATAAATATGTTCACACTCGTGGATCTGGTAGATTTCTGAAAGGTAACAAATTTACCTCTTTAAATATGCATAATTATAACACACAGCAATAAGACATGTGTATTTCCTACATGCAATAAGCATGTTGCATATGTTGCATATGTGACTACACGTACTAGAAATGTGGTATGGGTGTTGTTTAAGTGACTATATGTAACAGTGTAGTGCAGATGATACGTATAATGCATTCAGTTTTGTAATTGTTTTGTCTCCATAATAGTCAGCTATGTCAGCTACAGCAGTACTATGGCGAGCTGCTGTGCCTTCAGGGATGATCGCTGGTGTTGTCTTGGTGTGTTCTTAGTGTCGTTCTTAAGGATTTCTCCCATGCCAGCCATATACATTTATCCATCCATCCATCCATCCATCCATCCATCCATCCATTATCTATACCCGCTTATGCATGGTCAGGGTCGCGGGGGTGTTGCAGCCTATCCCAGCATGCATTGGGCAAAGGCAGGAACATACCCTGGACAGGTCGCCAGTCCATTACAAGGCACATATACATTTATTTATGACAAAATATGTGCCAGTGATCTCCAGCTCATTTCCATGAACAACATGACCCAACAATTAAATGCATTAATAGCCGAATGACAGTTTTAAGAGAAATAATATACATCTGATGGATCCATTAATGCCATTGGTGCTTGACTTCTCCAATCAGAGCTGCTCTTTTTCCTTGCACTCACATAGCTGCACACCATACATGCTCTGTGCAGAAATGCAGCCGGCTGCATGGGGGCTGCGCAGAAATGCAGCCAGCTGCGTGGGGGCTGCACAGGGGCTGCGCAGAAATGCAGCCAGCTGCACGGAGACTGCGCAGAAATGCAGCCGGCTGCACGGAGACTGCGCAGAAATGCAGCCGGCTGCACGGAGACTGCGCAGAAATGCAGCCGGCTGAGTGGGGGCCTCACATAAAAGCAGCTGGCTGCACGGGGGCTGTGCAGAAATGCATCCGGCTGCACGGAGACTGCGCAGAAATGCAGCCGGCTGCACGGAGACTGCGCAGAAATGCAGCCAGCTGAGTGGGGGCCTCACATAAAAGCAGCTGGCTGCACGGGGGCTGTGCAGAAATGCATCCGGCTGCACGGGGACTGCGAAGAAATGCAGCCAGCTGCGTGGGGGCTGCACAGGGGCTGCACAGAAATGCAGCTAGCTGCGTGGGGCCTGCGCCGAAATGCAGGTGGCTGCACGGGGGCTGCGCAGAAATGCAGGTGGCTGCACGGGGGCTGCACAAAAATGCAGGTGGCTGCACGGGGGCTGCGGGGAAGTACAGCCAGCTGCAAAGGGGCTGTTATTAAATGTCAATATTTATGGAAACAAAAACACACTGAGCATTTTATGGGGGCTGACGCAGAGAGGAGCAAAATGCCAAGTGCTGAAGCCCCCCCCCCCCCCCCCCCCCACACCAATACACAGCAAGAGGGAACTCAATGAATTTATTATTTAAAATAAGGATGGGGGAGGATGCACATATGTAAAAAAACAGAATGTATAATTTATGGTGACATTACAGAGTGGCGGCTGAAGACTGAGTGTCTTGCTGGAAAGGTGAAGGGATGTGAGGAGACAGGGCCGCGTCTGGGGTCTTCAGGCCCAACCGGGGCGCACCTGCCCCAGGCAACGCCCTGAGCTACAAGCTGTCCATATGGACTGGCAGCTACACACACACACACACACACACACAGACACATGCGCATACACACATACGCGCGCACACACACGCATGCACATACACAGACACAGACACAGACACAGACACAGACACAGACACAGACACATACACATACACATACACATACACATACACATACACATACACATACACACACACACACACACACACACACACACATGTGCACACACACACGCACATGCGCACACACACAGACGCACACACACACACACATATACACACATATGTGCACACATACACACACACGCGCACACACACACGCACAAATGCACACACACACACGGACACACATACGTGCACACACATACATGCACATACACACACACACACGCACACACACACATACATATGCACACACACATGCACATACACACACACACATACATATGCACAAACACACACACACACACACACACACCAGAAACTACACACGCACACACACACACACACACACACCCAACTTAAATTCACATACATACACACACCACTGTCTCTTACACACATATTCACACACACAGTATTCTTCACATTCAGTACTCGCTCTCTCTCTCTCACACAAACACTGTTCTCCCATACTTACTCACACAAACACAAATAGACATGCAAGCAGACATAAGCCAGGCAGAATCAGGTATACAGCACACACCCATTCAAACCTCATCCAAACTCTCTCGCCTCTTCCACACTGGCTTTGAGTACTGTGCCTCCCCAGTATCTCACTGAGCCCTCTACTCCCCATTTAAGGGGATACAGGGGGTCTCTGTGTCCTGTTTAAGGGGGTACAATGGTTTTGTGTCCTGTTTAAGAGGGTAAAGGGGTCTCAGTGTCCTGTTTAAGGGGTACAGAGGGTTTCTGTGTCCTATTTGAGGGGGTGCAGAGGTCTTGGTGTCCCGTTTAAGCGGGTACGGGGGAGGGGGGGGGGGTTCTGTGTACTGTGTAAGGGAGTACGGGGGCTCTCTGTGTCCTGTTTAATGGGGTGCAGGGGCTCCCCATGTCCTGGGGTACAGGGGGAATCTCAGTTACTGTAGGAATAAGAATCCTCAGAAACCCGAACTCACCCCCATGTAGCACAGACAGAAACCCTGTTTTCAGTCACCAGACACCAGCAATAGTCATGCTGGTGGTGCACAAAGTTCCAGTTAGAAAGCAGGCAGACACATCCTGTTATTAGATAAGAACGAGAACTGCGTTTTTCCAGCAATATGATAATGACTCTTTTCAGATGTTCTTCCAGCGATTATTTTTGATTACATACATAAAAGATAGACGTTCTTAGATATTACAAAATATCAATAGATTTAATAAATCTCAAAAAAAAAATCTGTTATGAAATTAAAGTGGTGTTAAAATGTGTGGTTTGAACATCTAATCTTTTAAATGCAGAGTTTATCTCTTAATGCTCATTATGGGATGTTAGCACAGTGCTCTGGGCAGCAGGGAGAAGGAAGCTACGCTGTTTAAATTAATGATTAAAAACAGGAAAAGTGGAGAGAGAAAAATCTCTTCCTAGCAAGTAATGGGTTTACATTAGTTAATGATTAAAGTTCATTTATTTCTTGACCCAAGACACTACCACCCACGGGTGACTGCTTCTAAAATATTCGCCCTCTTCTTAACACTATATGTACCTGCCCCTTTTATACATAAAAAGAGAAATGAAAGAGCCTACCCTTTGTTAATTACAAAAGTATACATATCAACCTCTTTCAATGAACGGCAAATTTAGCATCTGTATTTCTTTTAATTTTAATTTTAATTATGAATTTTATTAATATTGAATGGCAACTGAAGAGCCACATTGCACACAGCAGCCCAGTTGTGTGCGCGATAAAGACTGCGGTCACCGGGCCAGCCCTGGGCAGCCTCTCTCGCCTCACTCTCATCCCTCCCGCTCGCTGCTCGGTGCTAAAATAGTTAAAATTGCTAATCCAATACACCTTTAGAAAAAAGAAACGGGCCTATAAACACAGCAGTGGAAAAAACAGCGCAGATGTTCATCTCTAATGCAATTTCCATTCAATTTCCTAAGTGCAGTCCCCAAGTGCAAACTAGTTTAACGTTATGTTTAGCTTGCAAATTCTTTTAATAAATAATGAATGCAATAAAAACCCAGAGATCAATTGTGAGCTGAGAAATCATAAAAGGAGCCCTTTGTGCCGCCTCTCTTTGCTGATTCGGACACTTTTCCTCTTATTCAAATTGGTCATGTCAGTTTTAAAGATTATGTCCAAATGTTTTGATTACTTTCCTGATATCTCCTACCACCGGCGTCTCCATCCCTCTCTGCGGCCCCCTGTGAGCAAGGCCAGCGTAATAAAGGCAAATGCATTCTGTTTTTTTTTTTTTCTTCTTTCTTTTCCCTCTCCCTCTCTCTCTCTCGCTCTCGCTCTCTCTGGCAAATTAAAAGGGGAAGATAAGGCTGTGTTTGCGCACATTAGTTATGCCCATCTGGTGGAGGGGCGCAGGGTGATGTTCAAATCTGAGGATAAAGTGCGCGCTGATGGGCGCCGGGGCAGGTTAGCCGTAAAGCAGCGCGGCAGAGGAGCAGATTTGATTGTCCCACAGCAACAGCGCCACAGCAATTTCATTACCCAGCTGTTACCGCGATCTTCCAGGAGTCAAGCGCACTGTACAACCTTCCGCACCTCAGTCCATTATTAACCATTTAGCTCCTAATCCACAGTAAAAACAGGAACACAATATCCCCTTTGTGCGCGCTCTCCGACTGCTTGCCGGAGTGCGGACGAGTGCGACAGATTGATCGGGGCTCCGCGCAGGACAACAGTCCCGTATCCAGGGATTCGGCAGGTGAGGGGGAGTGGGGGGGTGCGGGGGGGGCGCTAAAAGGTTAATTACCGAATCCTGCCCAAACTGGCCATCTGGACTTGAACAAACACAAACACTGCCATCTCTCTCTCTTTCTCACTTGCTCGCTCTCTCATACATGCAGTGTCTCATTCTCTCTATACCTTTCTTCACTACACCCCGTCTTTACACCCCCCCCCCGTCCCAAGCCAGTTTGGTGTTCTGCCCTATCAACACATATTTATGAAGGTCACCTCTCAGTGAAGGGGGCACCGGAGAGGGACACCAGTGAAACCAGTGGTTGTGTGTGTGTGTGGGTGTGTGTGTGTGAGTGTGAGTGTGTATGTGTGTCTGTGCGTGCGTGTGTCTGTGCATATGTGTCTGACTGTGTGTGTGTCTGACTGTACGTGTCTGACCGTGCATGTGCCTGACTGTGGATGTGGGTCTGATTGCGTGTGAGTGTGTGTTCATGTCTGACTATGCATATGTGCATCTGACTGCATGTGTGTGTCTCACTGCATGTGTGTGTGTCTTACTGCGCATGTGCATCTGACTGTGAATGCATGCGTGTCTGACTGTGCGTGTGTGTGTGTCTGGTGCGTGCCTGTCTAAATGTGTGTGTGTCTGACTGTGCATGTGGGTCTGTGTGTGTGAGTGTGTCTGACTGTGCATGTGTGTGTCTGACTGTGTGTGTGTGTGTGTGTCTGACTGTGCGTGTGTGTCTGACTGTGCATGTGTGTGTCTGACTGTACATGTGTGTGTCTGACTGTGCGTGTGGGTCTGTGTGTGTGAGTGTGTCTGACTGTGCATGTGTGTGTCTGACTGTGCGTGTGGGTCTGTGTGTGTGAGTGTGTCTGACTGTGCATGTGTGTGTCTGACTGTGCGTGTGGGTCTGTGTGTGTGAGTGTGTCTGACTGTGCATGTGTGTGTCTGACTGTGCGTGTGTGTCTGACCACACGCTTGTGCGTCTGACTGTGTGTTCTTTTTTGCATGTACATACGCATGTAATGTACATGCGTGCGTATGCCTGTACATGTGTCCGTCTGTGACTGTGTGTGAATGCGCACATGCATACATGTCAGTCCGTGCGCTTACGTGTGCAACTGCGTACATGTATATCCAAGCTCACCTGCATATGCATGCATGCGTGCATTTGTGTTCTGTGTAAGGTATTACAGTCTGTTTGAGCCAGAGAGATAATATTTTATTTAAACACGGGTTTAAATTTGGGTTTTTCAGGGCTGGTCTACATTCCTCACCTGTACCCACTCCCTGTACTCCATATCCATCCACACACACCTTGTATGCTCATTACAGCAGACCCCACAGCTCACACATTCACTACTGCCCTAAAAGATTATCTCACTGCCGTAATGTATTTTTTACTTCTTTTTCCCCACAGAGTCATTCTACAATTTCACTGGACATATAGCAAAATCTATGACAAAAATACACTGAACAAGTAGTAAGATAAACACATGTAAAAAAAAAAAAAATTATGCATGCCACTGTCACTGACATAACTAAAAAATAAAATTAAAACATATAATCTTTGCTCATTTCATTTTCAATGTAAATGGTATAGTCAGTCTATAAGTGGATGATACCTATATAAAAAAAACATCCAATTTTGTGTTGGCAAAGATGGTTATGATTATGCGTGTTGTTTTATGCGAGAACGGGTACAGTTTCAGGCACTTGTGTAAAATTAGCATGGTGTAGACGCAACTCTTTCCTCAATGCTTATATTAGATATTCAGTGTAAATACAAATAATCTCAGTAATTTCAGAAATGTTTATCTCTATAACTGCTTAACTGTTATTGCAAGGATTTTATCTTTTATTTTATCCTTCAAATATGTTTAGCATTTTTTTTTTACTTCTATAATATATATTTTTATATTTTGTATGCTTCATATATCTTAGCATTTTTAATCAGTCAATTATGCACACATAATTTGAACAGATTTGGACTTTTCTGTAAACAATTTACAACCAATTCTGTAAACAATTAGTGTAAATACATGTATGTTCTGTAAACCATGTCAGTTTACTAAATTGTATTTAATGGTACTCTGTCTTGTAGTTCAATTATCATTGAGGTTGACTTACCTTTAATGTCAACCTGCAAATCTAATAAGGATTTAAACCTGTACAATTTTGAATTCTATAATATTAATACTCGTAACACATTATTATTATTATTATTATTACTATTATTATTAAGGCTGTTAAATTAGATATTCTTTAGATGGTTTCACTAGTTGTTCAACAAAAGCTGTTTTCTTAATATTTATTTGCACTATTGAAAAGCTTGTCTTTTAGTTTATTGTGCGCTTTTTTAAGGCTCATTGTGATTGTGGCTCATTGTCGCCGGGGCAGCAACGCTGGGGGAAAAAAAGCTGCAATTATGAACAAACAGACAATTGAGCGCCAATTCCAGAGCTTCGGGCTACGAAATGACCCGCGGAAAATGGGGCCCAGCCTCTTTAAAGTTCCCTTCCCATTGACATTGCTGGCAGACCGGGGGAACACTAATGCATCTGTCATGATAACAAGCTAAGAATAACATCTAGACATCAAACCGAGCAGAGAATCCATCCGAAGTGATTCATTCAGATCTGTCCCATTGATTTATTAAACTCACAGCAACATCTGCAGCCGCGCAGGGCCGCTACGCGAGAATTCATTCAAGATCAATTCAAATGAAAAAGAAAAAAAACGTACAAGGAGATAAATCAAAACGCGATTTGCATGTAGTTTCACAACCGGCTTTATTTTCTATAAATGTTTAGAATGTTCCTCCCACACAGCTCGCCTTAGTTAAAGAGGGTATTGAATTTCGGTGTCACGAAGCGATGTTGTGAAAGAAAAAAACATTATGTATTTTTTAAATACGTTATTTGTGTCACGTGCACAGTCTAAATTATGCATAGTCTAAATGATGAGTTTTAATGATAGTCTTATTTTATGTTCATTTAGTCATACATAGAATTGGTAAGTGGGGTTTTATACAAATGTTTTTAGCATGTCAGAACTCATGTAACATTTTATAATGATGTATAACTATCAATTTAGTAACAAAAGGCCTACATTTGCAATGGAAATTCTGCCCAGAAAACTTTTCATATAGTTTCTTTGCATTTCTCTTTCGTCACAGAATCAGAGCCCACAATGTGTTGTAACAATAGCTCGACACAAGCATTACAAAAATGTCAATTTAATTTCATTCTCGGACCTACAAGCTACGGAACAATGGACCTCATGCGGCGTTTTTACTGATGCACTTCAAAATACTTGATCAAATCTGAGGCAGTTCACTGATGTTCTCTTAAATATGTGTTAAATATATTTCAGACGTTCACTTTAAAAACTTTACAAACAAATCAGTTTGGAGGCTGAATTATTTGAAGATCTATGTTAATTAGCTTAATAATTAAGTAACACTAGGCACAACAAACATTTAGTACGAAATGCACCTGTATTAAAGGAAAACGCATTTAAATCACTTAGCCTACTATACTGAAAAAACATAGCTTGTTTTAACTGAAGGCTCAAAAGCATTGTTTTTAAAGTTCACCCCTATTTGATCGCTTTGTATTTTACATTTCATATATTGTACAGATCTCGATGTTTCGTCAAAATGTTATTCTTAAATTTCTCTCATAACTGCGGCGTGGTGTTGAGCGTGAGCGAATAAGTGACATTAGACCACTCGCACCTTGCACATGGGTTTATTTACTCTTCATTTCTAGCACCGACTATTACCTTCGCATTACTAACTGTTAACAAAGATTTTTATCTTTTTTCCAAAGACTACATCGCTTTGAGCAGTAATTGGCAACAACTTTGTTGAATAAATGTAACAAGTTAATTAATAACGTCTACCTTTTGAGTTTAAATTTGACCCAGCACTTCATATAAATTTATTTCAGTTACTCAAATGTTTAGTGGTCAATTTTGAACCACGAAATTTATCGCTGCGTGCGTGTGTACACTCTCTTTAAATACGGATAGGCTATTCACTTGTGACCACTATAGCTCATTTGTAACAGAGTATCCTATATTACCACCCAAAAGTGCAACATGACATTTTCATTACCCGTGATAGCCGTTGGTGAGAGGATAGAGGAGACGAAAGTTTAGCAAAACAAGACGAGTAGGACAGATTATCAATGACTCTGCGGTGGATGAAAGGAATAGACAATGTTTAGGCTACTGTTTTTTTGCATTTGCAACATAATTAGCCGCATAATTAATCACAATCCAGTAGTAATATCTTTGAAAACACTGCAGTGGGGATAAACAAGTGAAAAGAAACCCGATAACAATTATAAAAGAGTACATTCATGCTGTTCTGTGACAAGCGAAAAGTAAGTTGTGAAACTTTTCCCCCTTAACTATTTATGCGCTACTGTTACAGACACAAAGTTCCTGTTTGGTACCCACGCTTGAATGAAGGGTGGCGTGGGAAAACGTGGCCATCGTCATAGATTGTGGAACAAAGAAACAAAAAGAAAACAAACTAAAGAGATTCAAAAATGACAGATCTAACCTGGCGTTGGTGCAGTCGTTGTACAGCGCTTCGAAGTCTTTTCGGGTGATGAGTTTGCAGCGGTTCACCCCGGGTTGGATAGCCCCGAGTCCCCTCAGAATCCGGACCTGCTCCACGGTGCACACGACGGGACATATATCCAGGCGCTTCAGCTTGGTGTACACAGTGTGCAGTCCACCGACCAGATGTTTCAGAAAGAGGTCGAAAACCTGCGGCAGGCAGATCAGCTCCTGTCCCTCCACACTAAACGAGGCTACTTTGACCCCGTGGACCTCCACCATTTTACACTCGTTATTGCCACTGTTGCCGTTCCCATTGCCCCCGCCGCCTCCGCCGCTGCTGATGAAAGTGTTGATCATGCTGGTGGTCAGCCTCGGCGACTCCGCAGGACTCGTGTACAGGGGATCGGAGCGGAATAAGCCGCCGGAGCCCGGGGTAGAGGTGGGGGAGAGCACCGGGGGAGTTGCTGATACGGCCATAGTCACTTTAGTTTCTTTCTTTCCTCTCTCTCTCCCGCTTGCGCTTTTCTCTCTCCTCTCTCCTGTTTTACTCTCTTGCTGTTTGTCATGCACACTCTCTCGCGCCGGATAGTAGGCAATAGGCTACTACCTTACCCGCAAGTGTGGCGGCGAAACTGAGAAGCGCTGCATTCACTGTTTCAATCGGCCAGCCCAATGCGTTAAGACTGGCACCTGGGTACTCCAATCAGCAGCATCGTCGTTTAGGTCCGCGTAGTTTATTGGTGCTACGGGAGAGACAGATTGGTCCTCTCTTAAAAAGGGCGGGGTTATTACTGACAGCGACCCATTGCTCAAAGTAATAACTTTCCACGGACTTCAAAATATACACAAATTTTCCGTATCTATTCATACGCATATGCATGGAGACATGATGGGCTATGAGTTTTCAACGTATGACATTCCTGCCTAATTACATACCTATACTTTATATCATGTTTTTTTTTTCATGTATAGGCTACAATAAATATCCCGTGTTAATTCAACTCTAACAGTGTTATTGCAACTCTTAACAGATAACATTCCAGAATGGGACCAAATGTTATCGGTCAAAAATTGAATAAACACTGGACATTTCACTGTGTGGGTTTATTTGTTGTTGTTTTGTTATCGTTACTATTGTTGTTGTTATATTTTGTATCGTACAGTGTTCATCCAATTTGTGTTCCCTCCAGAATTAATTGATCTTCGTGTAAGCGTTTTTAGTGTTAGAGGTGTACAAGACAGTGATCGCTATTTGTATCTTCAGTTGATTAACGACGATTTCTGTCCATTTTGATAACGTTAACTCAAATTAAAAGTATTTGGGAATGCGGAACACTGGGTATAGCGTGTATGTTGCTATTCATAGTGCCCAGCAAGCTGCGCAAAGGCAATTCAGTCGGAGGTGAGTCGGTGTTTGTTTAATAGCGCTACCAATACGATTTGATTTTATCAACGGATCTCCGTAGCGGATCTCTTACACATTTATTTATTTTTCGTTTAACATAATTGCAGAAATGTATACAGTATACACAAAAATATTAATAAATAGGGAAATGTATTTATTATTGGATAGATAATCGTACCGTATGAGCGCAAGGAGTAAAATAATGTAGCCAACATACTTTTCGTGAAATGAATGAAACCCAACCCAAGCGGCTTTACTCTGAAGCCGGAGTTTGATATTCTCTAAACGCGTCCGGGTCGATTGAACAGACTGCTAAGCCTTTACAGCTCGGATTTAGCCAAAGTGTTCAAATATCAGGCGAGGCCACAGTGCGCGTAACAGGGGTTACTTCACACGGCGTTAAACACCTGTTCCTCTTGCTCAAAGCAGGCAGACACCTGAAGAACATTAACAAGGACTTGCTCAGATAGGCAAAGCAATCTTTTGAATTGCAACAAAAATAACGAACAAGTAAATAATGTAATATATATTTTGTAACATTGTAGTACAGTTTTAAATACGTGCAGGTGCGCCTTTTCAACTTCCTTAGTGTTCTTTTTCATTAATTAAAAAAATGATTATTATTGTTACTTTTTCCCTACTGCAATCATGCACCCAAAGCTTTCAACTTAATATTTGATCACTATACTACTACACTACACAATGTCACACAATCCAACACACCTCTGCACTAGCCCACATGCAAGCCACTAGAAAAAAGCAGTGCCATTTCTGAGTTATTTGAGTTGTTCCATTCAAAGTTGTAAATAAAATCTCCAAAAAGGGTAGGTCTAACATAATGTGCTTTTCTTTTAAATGAAGCCATTTTACTTTTGTGATTTTAAGGTTTAAGATACTGCATCATAGAACAGCTAGGATGCCGGTAGCTACACTTCAGCTGCATAGGAATATGAATTCCTAATAATCAATTGGAATATGGAAATAAGAGTAAGGAGAGAGAGAGAGAGAGAGAGAGACTGTATAAGTGTGTTTCAGTGTACAATATTTTCACACTGTGCAGTGCACAATTCCGCAAAAGCACTCCGTGACCCAGTACAAAGTGTGTATTTAGGAGGTCAGCTCTGTTTTCTCCCTCCACCCACAATCTGATGCAGACAGCTCACTGTTGCCCCCCTGGTGGCTGGAAGCCATTGCTGTGTGTAATACACCTACAACAATGAGGATAAGGAACAAATACTATTAGCATAAGTTATGATACCACAATTTTAAAATTAGTGATAAAACCTAAGACTTCGAAGTCTGAAATAATTGCTCTTTTCAGCTGTTAAAAAGTTTATGTGAATGTGGCTACAATGTCTTTGTTGTGCAATATTTACAATGTGTAACTGAATTCAGTACAGCTTTTTGTGAATACATTTCTGACCGCGCCCGCACGCACCCACCCATGCACACACACACACACACTCCAGATGAAAAAGGCTTTATATTGTTCAGAAAAAAGCATGTAAAATTAATATAGGGATAACAGTTAACCTTTGAGCTTGTTCTTTTTAAGGCAGATTAATATTGTAATGAGTGCTTAAATGCCATGCAAATTTCTGCAAGTACCTGGTTAAATTAAAAGCTAGGTAGCAATCTGGAAATTAGATACATATTTTAACTGAGTTTCCATTGCACCTGTTTCATGATTCTGCACTCTTTTTGCCCCTTCATCTTTTATTTAATCTTAATGATTGCCTGCTTAGCATACCCACCCTCTCCCTCCGCTCGCCACCCCTCTTCCATCTGCGGCTAGACGACGCTCTCTCCATATCTGAGCCGACAACTCATTCCTCACTGAGTAAATGTGTGTAATGATGCCTTCCCATCTCCTTACCGCGCAGAGAGAGGGGGACTACGCGCGGAGAGAGGGGGACTACGCGCGGAGAGAGGGGGACTACGCGCGGTAACCATCCCCTCGCGCACTCCGCGCCACGCTCCGGCCCCAAGGCGGCTCCGCTCACCTGTCACCGTGGACGCGACCCCCAAGCAGTTTATTTTAACCGTGCCCCGGGACTCCCAAAATTACTGATAAAATTATGCTCTCATTATCATCATTGTTTGTGGCCTGTTTATAGTGATGAAGGTCAATGACAATTTTCTAGTTACTAATTAATTTCTTTGTAGTGCTTTAAATGAATAAGTACAGCTGTTTATATTTGAATAAATAAATAGATCGGCAAGAGTATTAAGCAGGCAATTGAAATATTAAAACCAATTATGTTTAAAAGGGATAGCAAAATGGAAATGGAACATGGGATAAAAGCGGATTTCCTTGCAGGTCTTAAAGACAAGTAAACTCCTCACCTGTTTATTATTTGTTTATTTTGAATGTTTAATTAGTATTAAAGGGTGTATTACTTTTGCAGAAGGCATGCTGTCACTCAGATAGTGGAGTCTTATTCAGGCCTGAAAAGCCTTCTCTTCCTTAGAATGGCTCAATGCTGATTTCCTAATGGGCCAGTCAGCAGCAATAGGTAGTCATGTATGCACCAGCTCGTCTACTAATGCCTTAATCGGACATGAATGGACAACCACTCAAACATGGATGAAGACATAGTCTGAATGGTCAGAACATGGCAATCTCCTTTCTGCTCTCCTTCTGTGTCGTTAATAAGATTCACTGAACTAAACTGAAAAGACACAGGAAGAGAAAGGGGGGAGAGGGAGAGAGATGGGGGGAGAGAGAAAGACAGAGACAGAGAGAGAAAGATGGCCTCATCCCCATTTTGCATTATTAGTTCCTCTCTTCAGGGTAATTGTAATGTAAAATATTGCACAGAAGCCAGATGCAAAACACCATCTCCCCCTTTTTGTAATGAAATCTTTTTATTAATGTGCACATAACACAAATCAATAACAATAATAAATTACTAGTGATTGTAATTGAATGTTTTCCTAATTTTATTGTCAGTCATGATAAATATTCATTCCCATTATGGCGTTTTAAATTAATTACCTTGTCCTGTCTTTTGCCAGATGAAATGTTACATATATATCAGGAGTGAAGTAATGCCTTTGAGCCTCGACACGTGCCAGAAATGTTGTGGACTCCCAGCTGAAGTAAGACATTATCTCTGATATCTGAAGGACAAATGCGTGCTTTAAGAGAGTGTGCCGCACTCAACAAAGCTCACCTCACTGATTTAATGCTACTCTTAATGGGGCAGTAGCCAGAGTGGGGCAAGGGATTCCTCGACTGACTGGTGCTTGTGGTGTTTCTGTCAGTCTGCGACACTCCATGTTTTTTTCAGTGTGACAGGGCGGTACAAACGAGGTGAAGTTTTGTATTTAGAATGTCGGATTTGGCTGGGAACAAATGGGATAATGACGATATAATATAGAAGACATCTACTGTAACAAAATAACCATCTTCAGCTCTGCCAGGCTGCCCGTGTGAGAGAAGGGATTGTAGTACCACATCAGACCTACAGTACATGCGCACATACAGTGAGCACCATAATGTTAGGGACAAAGACTTTTTTTTTTTTCTTGATTTGGCTCTGTACTCCACAATTTTAGATTTGTAATCAGACATTTCACATGTGGTCAAAGTACACATTCACAGATTTAATTTACATGTAAGGATTTTGGAGGACATTTTGGTTTCAGCAAGTAGAATTTACAGCACTTTCTATAAACAGTCCCCCCATTTCAGGGCATCATAATGTTTGGGACAAATGGTGTCATAGGTGTTTTTGATTTCTGATTCTGATTACAGATTCTTTGCAATTACTGAGATCACCAGTGCTTGCCTTCTTCTTGATGATGTTCCAAACAGTAGATTTTGGTTACTCTAAGGTTCAGACTATTTCTCTGACTGTTTTTCTCTTATTTCTCAGTCTCATAATGACTTCCTTGACTTTCATTGACACAACTCTGGTCCTCATGTTGACAAATGCCAATAACAGACTCCAAAGGCAATCAAAAGGTGAGAATCGAAACTAGATCCTGAAAACACTATTATACCTGCACTAAGAAAGCAACTGAACACACCTGATTAATCAGAAACTCCTGTGACACCATTTATCCAAAACATTATGATGCCCTGAAATGGGGGGACTATTTATAAAAAGTATTTATAAATTTTCTACTTGGTGAAACCAAAATGTATAAAAATATCCTTAAATTAAACTTGAGAATGTGTGCTTGAACCACATGTGAAATATTTGATTACAAATCTAAAATTGTGGAGTACAGAGCCTAATCAAGAAAAATATGTCTCAGCATATTTTTGCTAAAACATATTTAGCATAAACACCACTCATACTTACACCATCTTCAGCGCAAAACCACCCATACTAACACCACCCTTAGCATAAACATCCACCTACACTAACACCTCCCTTAGCATAAACACCACCCATATTAGCACCACCATTAGCATAAACACCATTCACACTAACACCGCCCTTAAACACCACCCACACTAACACATGCCTTATCATAAACGCCACCCACACTAACACCACCCTTATCATAAACACCACCCACACTAACACCACCCTTATCATAAACACCACCCACACTAACACCACCCTTAGCATAAACATCCACCTACACCATCATTTCCCTTAGCATAAACACCACCCTCACTAACACCACCCTTAGCATAAACACCACCCATACTAACACCACCCTGAGCAAAACATCCACTCACACCAACATCCCCCTTAGCATAAACACCACTCATACTAACACCACCCTTAGCATAAACACCACCCATACTAACACCTCCCTTATCATAAACACCACCCACACTAACACCACCCTGAGAAAAACATCCACCCACACTAACACCACCCTTAGCATAAACACCACCCATACTAACACCACCCTTAGCATAAACACCACCCATACTAACACCACCCTTAGCATAAACACCACCCATACTAACACCACCCTTAGCATAAACACCACTCATACTAACACCACCTTCAGCACACATGCCACTCCCCTGTCCCATCTGGTATTGAATCCTCATCACTCAGAGAAGGATGGAGGGATGGAAGGAGGGATTCCATAGATGGGGAACTGTGTCTGGTTGCTCACTAGCAACCCACACTTGGCAACTGGGTGCCCAAAGTCTACTTGCTCAAACTGCACATGAAGTGCCTTCCTCCAGCTCATGTCTGTACAAGCTCAACTTGCCAAAGTCAATAGCATCAACGCATTTGGGGGATTAAATATAGGGAACAACAAAACATAAATTATTATCTCCAGTGGGACTCTTGTTTGTCTTGTGAGTAGAACAAAGTTTTGATTTAACCAACCTCCAGAAGTAGACACAGCAGTAAAGACCTAAAGCAGATTTTCCCTGTCCGTGAACATCCACTCACAGGGCCACAGCGAGCCTGTCCCCCTGGCACTCTCAGGCTCTGGGAGCCTGCAGCCCTGCCCCTCCGGCCGTGAACATCTGTTCTCCTGCTCTACACGTTAACCGGGCCCGAGCAGAGCAGAGCTATGCCAGAGAACCACAGCTCATCCATGAGTTTCACTGAACACAAGAATCTCCTGGAAGTAAACAGTGAGGCGCAAGGAGCAGACCCCGCACCTCCCTCGCACCTCCTCGGGGAACCCAGCAGCGATGAAAAAGCAGAAGACAGCGATGTAAAGCCACAGAGCTTGGGAACGGAGTGTCCACAGCGGTCTTCAGAAGCAGCAATCAAAGAAACAAGCCCACAGAAGTGCGAGGCTAAAGGTAACAGCACTGATATTTTCAGACGGAAAACTTGCAGCATCCGTGGTGCTTTATATGAGCGCCAGGAACAGACTTCAGAACACACCAGTCAGTGGCACGGGATGAATCTAGAGAGCTTACAAAATCCTGCATCCTCTGGAGGATAAGCAAGCGACCCTGTGACACCTCTCTCTCAGGGAACTTTAGAGAATTTTCTCTATAAACACCACATCACTGTAGGTATGGATGGAAAAAAGGAACACACTTGTAATAAACCATCTGTTCTTTTTCGCTTCTGTTGTTTCATGTGCAGGAAAGATTTAGAAAAAGCGGATTGAAGCTGCTCAGTTGGACCCATATCCTTGCTCAAACTAATAAACACCTGGCCATTGAGTTTTCCGGCTGGCTTTTTGTTTAGCCTTGTGAGCATAAGAATGTGCAACCAAATCAGAGCCACTGTGGTCCTTGATTTTTCTTTTTACCTTGACCCTCAAACCTCTCCTCTGATAACTCCAACTTTATCAATATGCTTGGCAAGTACACTTATCCAAAACAACTTTCACAAGCACCGTGCACAGGTGTACAGCCGCAGCAAGGTACAAAGGAACAGCAGGGTTTACAGATGTATCCTTAGAAGCGGACGGCTGATCTCTCACTTATGTGGCCATGATTCCTGGTTCATGGTAGGCCTCACTCTGTCTGTAGAAGACTCATCCGTTATTGCATGGAAAGAGGAGTGTACTCGGGACACTTCCTGCGATTAAGGAGAGGATGGCATTCAACACCGTTACTTAAATGCGTTCTTAACTTAACATTAACCCATCGGTCTTCCTCTCTCAACGAATCATACATATTACGGCTGCACTCAGCATTCCCAGAATATAAAGCCAAAAATGTACACGTTTACTTTGATAGCGGTCCGCTTTGATTTTGTTAAGCTACATTTCAACATTCGTATTGGACATGCTTTTGTGTATAAAAAAGACGACAGCGTTGGGAATTTAAATACAGCATATGTAATCGTGCCGCGCATGACAACAAGAAAGAAAAGGGGACCGCTTCTAACTCTTCAATAGAACGGAGCAGCGCAGCGCGTTCAAAAGAAGAGTACCCTCGAGTTTCGCTTCATTGAAGTGCAGGGCATTGAGATTCCACTTGTGGCATGAAAGGCCAGCCCTCCCTAACAATGAAGCAATCTGATCAAAATAACTCGTTTTAGCGCCGCTCTTGAGCTGGAGATGCAAACTCACCGTCAGCCGCGGGGGCCTTAGGGCGCGCGCTGCCTCTCCTCCGTTCGGTACATAATGATACATAATCGCTTGTGCGCGAAACGGAAATAAAATTTAAGCGCGGGCCTATTTCAATGCTTATCATACAGGACAATCCATAAAAGCTTACTCGGCATCTACACCGCCTTAGAAACCCGTCTACGTGGGAGTCAGGATGAATGTAATTGTATTTATTTTAAAAGTAGCATCTTATTGACGTAAGAGCTGCCCATGTTGTAGTCTGTAATGCAGAAAATGTAAACGAATGGCATACTTGTTAACGTATCCAAATTGGACATGTTCCTCGGCGTTCCTGTTATCAGGCACTTGCAACTTTCACTAGGTCAGAT
The DNA here is from genome assembly GCF_013347855.1 of Anguilla anguilla. NCBI lineage: Eukaryota > Metazoa > Chordata > Actinopteri > Anguilliformes > Anguillidae > Anguilla > Anguilla anguilla. Next base: position 30,256,793 of record NC_049209.1, read on the forward strand.
CATACGGAACAGATTGCAGCATATGATTTTATTTTTGGCCCTGCCTGGGTTTAACCTTTAGCTAGTGAAAACGATCAAATATTAAATGTGCACCATTACACATAAAGCGCAGCCCTTAAGTATTTTGGATTTGAAATGAAACAATGAATAAGAAGTTAAAGTGCGGAGTGTCAGCTTTAAATTAAGGGTAGCCTATTTCCAACCATATCCTGTGAGCCATGAAGAAATTAAAATTTAGTTATTTAGTTATTTGTACACCCCAACCCCCATGTTAGGTTGTATTTTATATTTCTTGACAGTCTGACAATGACAGAAGACAAATTCCTATTAATTATTTATCTCTTGTTTACTTTATGTTTGTAAATATTACTTTAGTAACAGTATATACAGCTCTTAAAGAGTGACCTTTCAGTTTAATTAGAATAATGAAATGAACACGTGTTGTACTTGCTTGGAGGGTTCAAATAAATCCAGATTTTCCCCTGGTAATAAAATGTCTGAGAAACTGTCACCATGCCTTGTTTTATAAAGGCGTCCCTTTCAGCAGCATCATGTCACTTTTATATTAATATAGATGCATTGTCTCTCCAGCCAATAGTGAGATCAGTTACATAGATTTTCCTGTTTGGTAAATTAAGTGCTGGTGACAGGTGCCAAAGTGGCATCGATGGAAAGAAGCCCTCCATTTACACACGGGTGTGGATAAATAAAGGCAGCGCTGCCTTTGTCTGCAATGTCATACACTGGGGGCCTGTGTCTCTCCACTGTATCAGCCGCCAGTCTGGCTGATCCCAGATCAGTGTTAGGAGCGAAACACTTGACTTCTCCTGTGGCAAACGCCGTACCCAGGAACATGTGAAATCGTGCATTTTGTTTTTGCCTTTTCGGGATACAGACATACAGAAATCCAGGATTACATTTGAAAATGATGATTGCACACTTGAACTAAGAGAGACACAAACATCTTCATAATTTTCGTATTTAGAACAGACAAACACAAATATATACAGATATCCCAAATTATCAAGAATTTGCCCCATGAAGCCTTCTGTAACATCCATTTCCACTTTTTCATCTTCTGGTATGTCCCGACAGTCTACTCCGCATGACAAGAGTCTCTCTCATGAAAATGCAGTGCATGTATGTACACTGTAAATTAAAATGTGAAAATGTAAGGAATATATTGCATGTCATAATACCTGCCAGTAGAAAGACATAAATTATTCCTATATCTATGTGTTACAGAATGTGTTTACATCAATGGAAATGTATAATACTTGCTACTGTACCTTTGAATTTACATGCATGAAGATGATTATTATTATTGATGTATTTTGATAAGGCATGGGGGATGTAGTTTTGTTTTTTATATTTCAACATTTTTATATTGCTATGAAACCGCAAGTTAATAAACATAATAAAATGTGCAGATATTTTTATGAACTTTAAACTTTCATCTCATAGTCCAGATCACACAAAACAGATAATGGAATGGATTCATAATATGAAAGTATGAAATAAATAATGGGAGTAGCTATGACATATGTTGTAGGTACCGGTAAGACACAACAGACACTGCATAGGCAGATAGATTAATAGATATATTAATTTGATCGATCCATAAGTGAACTAAAAATTGAAATTTCTGTACATTTCACATGAAAGTATTTTAATATTTTCATGAATTATCCATATTGTCAGATTTTTGTATGAAAGCCAGCTGAACCAACTTGTATGTGCTCAGAACAGCATACCAGACTTATCTAGAGAGATACATACATAAGGAATTTTGGAATTTAACTTAAAATTATATTCAGTTTAATATCACATATAGCAGCCGCATTTGTGTAGTTTAAATTAATTCTATGTTTAACATGTCATTCCAGGACATTTTATTTATTGTTAAGTCAAGTGAGGGGAACATATTTTGTATTCTGCTCATAAGTTTCAAAATATGAATGGAAGCAACTTAGGATAAGTACCTGGAAGTAACATAAGCTTTTTTGTACTTGTGCAACAGTGCAGTCCGTCTGGGAATCAAACACGCAACCTCCGGATTACAAGTTCAACCCAATATCATAAAACAGCAATCAAATATTGTCTGGCTTAGCACACTATTATAGACCCCACCACACTATAAATAACCAACTGTGACTGTTCTGAAGCTTTTTTATTTTTTATCCTAAAAAAAGCAAAGAAGAACTAAAAAAACAACAACAAAAATAATAGAACAAATGCGCTACACAATTCAATTACACAATAATAATAATAATTATTATAATAATAATAATAATAATAATAATATCTACAACAATAACAATACCTTGCATTTATATAGTGCTTTTCTCCCACTCAAATTTTCTTGCACCATACAGTGATGAGGGAACTGCTCAACTGCCACCAATGTTTAGCACCCACCTGCATGAGGGACAGCAGCCATTTTGCACCAGAATGTTCACCACGCATCAGCTGCGGTGGAGAGGGAGATAAGAAATTTTAGTAAAATAAACTGGAATATAAGTAGGTGGCAGTTTGAGAAAGCCAGGTTGGGAATTTAGCCAGCACACAGGAGAAACTCCTAATCTTTGAAAAAAGTGTCATGGGATCTATCACGACTACAGCGGTTTAGCACCTTGATTGAATGTCTCATCCAAAAGATTGTGTCTCCTACAGCACAGCATCCCCATCACTGCACTGGGACATTGTGGAGCTTCTACCCTAGCAGGCACAAGGTACACCACAGTATGCCTGTAAACTCACATATTTGACACGAATCTATTATTAATTATTTGTGTTATTATCTAGATTCCATAGTCTAGATCTATGTTTTAGACATTGTGTGCATGCTGCATCAAACAAATGAAACTTGCATTTCAGCTTAATTTGAGAATTCAAAGATCTATCCGGTGCGTTTCACGGCTTGTGTGATGAAAATCACTCCCTGGAATTTACGGGATGATTTTCCTGACGTTAACAATTATGCATGCAGTTTGGCTGCTGATCCAGGATTAGTGCTTCAGGGCAGGATACGCCCGCAACTATTTCAGCACCAGAGCGAAGATAAACATAATTGCGTAATATACTCAGCCCTCGTCACATGACGAGGACTCACAATTCAAGATGGCTGCCGACAATTTACCCACCGAATTTGATGTTGTGATACTCGGCACAGGTAAGAAACCCCTATAAATCCGTAGGTTGACTCTTCTAATTGGTCAGTAAAGGACTAATAAAGCAAACAGATTAAAAAGAATCGCAATCTACGGATGACTCCACTGATACGGACTTTATAGAGAAACTCGAGCGTGAATATCTCCGACTGATTGCTAGCTAGTGGTTAGGGTCTGTGCGGTGAATGCAAAGGGATGCGTAGTTTGCTATCTAGTAACATCCAACCTTATTGGTGTAACGAATAAAATATATTTAAAAATATACATAAACCACACCGCAGTCAAAACTCGCCTTGTTCTCGGTTGTTTTGTGTTGGGAGTCCGGTGGTATGAGCACGACATGAATCTGCGGTATCCACTCTGGCTAACGGTACTGTGTTTGTAACTGGCTAATCTAACTAGTTAGCTAACGTAGCGTTGTGTCGTCGTTTAAATGAGGTTAGTACTTGTGAAAGGACGTGGCAACCGGAAATTCTATGACGGAAATTATATCACGATATCTGCAAAGTGCTTCTACATTAGTGCGGCTGTATAATCCGCCCAGACGTGTGGCGTAGCTTCATTTCGGATCCATTACTGCGCTTAAGCTGTCATTTTGGCTGTGTTTCAGTTTCCATACTTGTTTACGTCTCAGTATAATAAGGTGGTGAGCACAGAGCCGTATTGAGACATCACCTAACAAAGTTACACCCATCACGTGACCGGAGTAATAGCGTTTCCACTTGTAGTACTGTTTCACTGATTCACAAACATCTATGCAGGCCTCTGCATGTGCTGTGTCAGGTTTCCTCTGTACAAGGATTTTTTAGTTGTGGGATGTACAGTCTCAGTGCTTTCTTCTATAAGGGCCTCTTGCTCTGATGTGCATTCTCATACCTGCTTCTATGAGGGCCTTTAGCTGTGATGTAATCTGAAGGATTTTAGTGTATTGTTTTTCATGCTGTTGGTTTAACATGCAGTCATTACACATGCACTCCTGCAGTGCAGTTCTTCATAGTGCAGTTTCATACCTGCTTCTATAAGGGCCTCTGGCTGTGATGTGCAGTGTCATTCCTGCTTCTATAAGGGCCTCTACAACGGCAGTGTCCTACTGGGGAATCAAACCTACGACCTGTAGGTTACAAGACCAACTCCTTTGCCGTTATAGTACACTGCATTCAGCGATCTGTCTGACCCGACTGCAAGCTCTACATCACGGCGTCTCCTGACTCCTGTCTGCTTATTATGGGATGCTGTGTGTCAGTAGAATGTTGTTGATCGGAGAGTATGCACGTTTGCATGCAGATCCAGTACCAGCGGAATCCGGCCCCAGCTACCTCCCGATGCAGCTTAAATCCAATTTGAACAGATCCTATCCAATTTTTGTTTTTTTGTGTTTCGTCTGTGGCCGCCGAATGTGGCTCACGCCAGATTTGTCCATAAATGGGATATATGTTGGAAATAAAGCAGATATTAGAGGGGTGCGTTCAGGCCGGCTCATGGTAACCCTGGCCTGGCCTGGCTTGTGCACTGTAAGGGGCCAGCAGAAGACTGGGCTCCGTAAGGGAGCCGTAGCCTGGGCTACGAGGGACGTTGTCTCCGGCGGTCGATGGGGTGTGAACGAGCCGCTCTCGACGGTTGCATCACAAGCGCATTTCCCCCTGCGTTTCCTGTGCACCGGTGGCGTTTCCTGTGCACCGGTGGCGTGCGCGAACGGGCATTCCCTGCCAGGTTAACGCATGCTTTTCCCATCTCTCCTGCTCGCTGGCTGCGTCGCGCACAAAAAAGACAGTATGGACACAATGAACAGTTGTCTGTGACTATAAGGGGAAGTAGTGCAGACAGGGAACAGTTGCTTATGAATATTAGCGGCCCTAATGACAGCTTTCGTCCATCTGCTGGGTCCTGACCCGTGTTTGGCGGGGGGGGGGGGTGTTGCTGGCCGCACCCTGTCAAGCCCAGTCGCTGCTCTCTGGACACTCCCCAGGGGCCACAGTCTAACAGACGACTTCTGATCCGTGAAGCCCAACTGGCATCACCCGTTTAAGCACAGAGCTGCGAGCAGGTTATTGGCTAACAGGCTACTACACACGACCAGTGACCCTTTTCACACGTGTAGCCTTACTCCAGGATTCTGCAGAACGTTTACCCCTTTGCAGGTCATGCACAAACGAAAGCCAGATTTGGCATTCTGGAAAAGTTGCTCCAATAAAATAAATTTGTTTACGAAGTCATACCCCACCGGTACTGTATAGATCTTGGTCATGCACTTGACCTACTTCCATTTCTTTTTGAGTGACTGACAGCCTCTTGCTCAGGCAACAATTGCTTGCACCTTCATGTGCAAGTGCTGTCAACCCATTAAAATAACTGATAGTCCTTGTGTGAACAAGAGAATCCGTTAGCATTGCTGGAAAAGCTAATCCAGCAAGCGTTCTGTGTTCTGTGTGTGATAACTTTGAGTGCATCCCTAGGAAATGCCCTGCAATATCCTGAATGCTTTCTAGCATTGGGGCTTTGTGGTACTGTGTTGCTCTGTGCAGCATGTAATTAAATTGGGTTACAAATGGGGAAATAGGGGTTCACAGCCTCTGAAAGGAGGGGCTTCAGTCTGAATGGCCTCCCTTTCTGTTCATACTGCCCTCTGCTGGTCCACAGTGAAGGCAGACAGTCTCGCCAATGGTGATACTTTGTTTTCGAGCATTTTATCATAAGGCTAATCAAGACAAAACTGCAGGCTATCCCAGTTGTAAATTTGGAATTTGCCAATACTTTGAATATGCTCTGCTTATTAACCTGGTGATAAGCCTGAAAGGGTTCTCTGATTCTGGGTAACAATCTATTAACTTGCAATTATTTTCACTTAATGCACATAAAGTGAGTTTATCAGAATCAACCTTTAGTTTTTGATCATCTAATTGGAAGAAAGGTTGATTTTAAGTACTTGAATACAGCCTTGGTGTTTGTTCTGTAGTAGTTTCTCTGCCACCTTTGACCTTTGATCCTGGGGCCCCACCCTGCTGCTGTAAAGTGGGCAGGGTTCACTTGTAAGCCCCGCCCACACACAGCCTGGTTTCAGCAGCTGTCAGTGGAGATGGGCTGCAGTAGGCAGGGTGGTAATATAGGGGCGTGTGGTGATGTGGTGGGTTGTGGGTGCAGCGGTGTGTGTTTTATTAAGTGTTTATGGGCCTAAAGCCCAGTGCCAACATCTATGCTCTGATTTATCCCCCTCCTTTAATTACCCGAGCGCATCTCCCTCTGCACTGATGGGCCCAGAGGCACGTCCAACTGAGAGAGAACCAGGGGCACACTGCACGAGTACTGCACTGCACATGAACACTGCTCAGGAGCACTGCACATGAGCACTGCACACAAGTACTGCACTGGGAGCACTGCACTGCACATGAGCACTGCACACAAGTACTGCACTGGGAGCACTGCACTGCACATGAGCACTGCACACAAGTACTGCACTGGGAGCACTGCACTGCACATGAGCACTGCACTGCATACAACACGAGTACTGCACTGGGAGCACTGCACACAGAGCTCCTGCACTCTGCACACTGCACTCTGAACACTGCCCTCATCCCTCTGCTGCTCGTCCCAGGCGCCTGTCTCTGTGCTGATGGAGAGATCAGAGCGCTCCAGACCAGCTCTGCTGCGTTCCTGCCTCAGCGGGCCGATGAGTGACCGAGCTGGCAGGGCTGCTGTCAGACTGCTGTCAGGCTCTGCCTCGCCACATTCGCCCACCAGTTGCACGCTGCAGTTTGTCTTGCTTTCAAAGCAAAGTTCTGCACGTCTCACTTCCACAAGCTGTGAGGGGTGAGTTACTGTAGGCTGGGATCAGAGGCAGAAAATCCAGGGGTCAGAAAGTGAAAGTCCCGCCATGTGTTTCTTCCAGCCATGATCTCAGCCTGCTGATTTCACTCATTAGTTCTAGCTCCTGGCTGCAGAGTTGTGCTAATTTGCAAATTTAGGTGATTGGAACAAAATACCGGGGAGGACTTTTACTCTCTGAACCTGTATTTTCCACCTCTGGCTGGGAGGGTAAAAATGTGAGTTGCAGTCGGCAGAATTAATGCAGATTATATTTAATTTGCATGAATGAACTCGTTAACCTTGACAGCCCTGATGTAGCTATATACAGTGGGGTCTCACGTAACCACACTCTATGGGGCAGTGGTCATCGGTTAAGTGCAGAAGGCGGTTCATAGAGGGGCTCTACCAGGGACTGGCCTTTAAGGGGTTAATACGATTCCCAATTCGCCATCGCCAACCACTACTTGCGGAGAAATGTTTCGCCAAACCTTCGGCGGCTGCCTGTATCTCCGCAGCGCGAGCAGGAGCCCCAGCTGAACGCATCTCAGTGTACCGCTTGTACCCAGCTTCTTCTAATTGTTCAGAAGCTGGTTGTTTTTTTTAGAACACTTGTGACTGGTGACCACAACTGTTGCTGATCGGTTGAACCGGGAGGGGGATGGTTGAGTTGCGGTATACCGAGGCCAGACTGTACACAGATTCAGTGCACATGCACACGCTCACGGGCACAGACACGTATGGACACACATGAACACACGATACGTGCGCACGTGCCAACACACAGAGAAACACATGCTCAGTCACATGCCAATATAATGCTGTACATATGCACCTTGTCATTGCTGAACTCACACTGACCAGTCCATATTGCGCAGTAGTTTTACTTTGCGTGTTCACTGCAAGAACCAAAAAATAAGTCAATCTTAACTATTTTAGTCTTATATATATTTTGACTTAAAAATCCTATTGCAATTACTTGTTTGCTAAATAAGACAACAATATTACTAATAAGGTGAGACAGTTTTACTCATTTCAGGATTTACCTGTGGTGTAAGACAATTTCACTTGTCAAGAAAAAAGTTAGTTAAAACAAGCAGGTATTTTCTACTTGAGAAAAAAAAAAAGATTTCAAGTCCCATTACTAGAATAAAACCCTTGGTAAGTCAACCATTTTCTTTTCCAGTGTTGCTGAGTGAGCTCTCTGGCCCGGAGTGTCACATGACGCAATAGGATATGGGGCGTGATTGAATAAATATGTAAATTCGGTCGGTAGTCATCAGGGTGTGAACGGTTTGACAGGCCAAGTTCCGGGCATGCAAGCGTGAGTCCGTGCGTGTGCGTTTGTATTCCTGAGCTCCCGTAGGTATGTTTCAGCGAAGCACAGCACCCGTAACAGCTGGGAGGAGTCCTCGTTATCGTTAGGCGCGTTGCTGCTCGTGAAAATGAGCGGTGAGTGGACGGCGCGCCTCCTCTGAACCGCGCTCAAGCCTTCGAGTGAATAATTTAGACGCATAGTTCAGCGTTCCACTAAATTTCGCCGCGCTCACAAATTTTTCCTTCATTCCTGCTGATGCGTTTGAAGAGGGAAAGGTCAGAGTTCTGGCAGCTCTGCGAGCAGAACTAGCGCTGCAGTCCATGTGGTGCTTTTACAGTCTGAAACACATGCTTAGGCCCCCCAGTCTATGAGGCGTGGGCTCCTTTCTGTGTGTGAAGCACGTTCTCAGTTCCGTGATCCATACAGTGCTTGTGCAGGGAAAGCTGCATAACCTAGTCCGTGTAGTGGCTTTACAGAGTATAGCACACCCTTAGTACAGTAGGCTAATGTGGCAGTGTAATGCTGATGTGTACCTCTGATTAGATATTGAACAATTTAATAATAAAACTGAGTTATATTCTAATAATCTACATTTGAGAAATGTGAATATATTGTTTGAAAATATTGTTTTCATGTAGCCTGGTGCCTTATTTTAAATGGGCCACAAATCTTGTAGCTATAGCCTATATCATTGTTAAATTTGTGAAAATCAAACTTGCAGTTTATCTGGAACGCATCAGAACATTCGTTGTTTTTTTGGATGTCCGTAGACTGCGTTTAGCTTCCAAATGATACATCTCCTTTTCAGTGACCTACCATCTTTGACTCCTTTAAAATATTTTCATTTCTTCAAGTCCATATCTCTGAGGTTCTGATGTACTTGCAAGTTCACTTTGCTACACGCTAGCTGGTGGTTTGATAACCAAAGCATATGCACAACATAGATGCCATTGGCAAATTGGAATCACATTACTTTTCCAACTAAAAAGATTGGAAATCAGTCAGTTATACATCAGATCATTTATGTGAGGTTAATGGTGGATAATTAATGAAACGGAATAGAAGGCAAGGAATGTGTAGTCTTAGGCTATATATTGTATAGTCCTCCCCAGCATCCAGTGCTGCCTGAAATGTCTGGCTACGTTCTGCAGTAGCCCTATGGGTGGCTACAGGTTGGGGAATGGACACAAGAGGAGCATCATGAGAAACAAATGTTTTCTTTCTTCGAACATTAGCCATTTTGGCTCTATTGTTGGCTGGTGCCAGTCACCTCAGAATAGCCAATATGGGATGGTTGTTTTGACCAGCCATTATAACAGTCCACTAACATTATAACACTACCATTGGCGGAAACAATTGTGCAGAAGCCTACTCAACATCAGAGTCTTACTTTAGCTGAACACTTCACTGCCTCTTCTGAGCACTGGGCTGTTTATGTTAAGCGGTATGCCATTTGACCTGAGCACGGCACTGTCTGCTTTGAGCATTATGGCGTCTGTTTGTGCAGTGTTGTGTTTGAACTCTCATTTCCTTTCATTGTACTTTCATCTCTCTTCAGTTTGCTTGATATTTTTATTTTGTGTTAAGCACATTGTGCTGTAAATTTGCATAAAATGTGCTCTATAGCTTGACTTGTCTTGTAATGAGCACCAAACTGTCTGTGCTGAGCACTATGGTGTCTGAACTGAACACTGTGCCGTGTGTACTGTGTGTACTGAACACTGTGCCGTGCATACTGAACACTGTTTCGTGTGTTGAGGACAGTGCTGTGTGTTCCTGGCATGGCGCTGCGTGTATTGAACACTGTGCCGTGCATACTGAACACTGTGTCGTGTGTTGAGGACAGTGCTGTGTGTTCCTGGCATGGCACTGCTTGTTTGTATTGAACACAGTGCCGTGTTTACTGAGCACAGTGCCGTGCGTACTGAACACTGCCTTGTGTTGAGAACAGTGCTGTGTGTTCCTGGCATGGCGCTGCATGTATTGAGCACTGCCGTGCGTACTGAACACTGTGCCGTGCGTACTGAACACTGTGCTGTACGTACTGAGCACTGTGCTGTCCATTGAGCACAGTGCTGTGTGGTCCTGGCATGGCGCTGTGTGTACTGAACACTGTGCCGTGTGTACTGAACACTGCCTTGTGTTGAGCACAGTGCTGTTTGGTCCTGGCATGGCGCTGTGTGTACTGAACACTGCGCCGTGTGTTCTGACAGTGCTCCGCCGCGGTGAAGTGATACACGGTGCGGCTGACGTTCCTTCCCAGCATGCTCGGTGCCGAAGGCCTGAGCTTTTTCCCCTCGCCGCCGTCCAAGCGCTCTCAGCCCCGCTATAAATAACGCGCAAAATGACTTTCAAGGTAGAGAGATAGAATCCATTCTGGAATGTTCTCTGAAATGAAGAGTGATTTATGATTTCATACAATTCCTGCTGAAAGCATTTCGGGCTTTGCTCCGTCATCAACGTCCTGCTCCCCAATCTATTATTTATGGCGGAGCAGGGCTGTACCGCCCAGCGCTTTATGGCAGGTAATGTTTGTCTTTAGCAAACATGATGGGGAAAAATCAATAGCAGAACAGATAAATGGCATTAAAAGATGGCAATGGGGTTATTTACACTTTTTAAAAACATCTTCTGGACTGTCTGAAAAGAGTAATAACCTGACCTGCCGTTTTCACGAGGGAGTCAATTGAGACAGAGAGTAGCAGTCAGTCAATTATTAATTAAAGCTTTTCCAGGCTGGCCCAACCTGAGAGCAGTGGATGGGGGGGTGGGGCAGGGGTGGGGGTGCGGGAGGGGGTTGGTGGGGGGGGGGGGTTGCTGAAGGATGTGGGATCTGCGAGGTCACTACCCCACACCTGTTTCCTGTCGCCTTTGTTCCCCTGTCTCCTGAGCCCGCCCGCCTTAATGAGCTCGTCCTGTAGAACAGGAAGGGGCGGAGACAGGGGGCGGAGCTTGCAGCTCACCCTGGGAGGGGCGATGTGTGTGGAGGTGGGCGGTGAATAAATCAGCCGTTCCTCACGCCTCGCAGACGGGTCCCCACAAGGCCGGCGGAACAGGAAGAGTGATGCAGGGGCTTAATGGAGTCCTACTGCACACAGCACTTACAGCTCACTGTCACTCGCTCTCCCTGTGTGTGTGTGAGAGTGAGTGTATGTGTGTGTGAGTGTGTGTGTGTGTGTGTGTGTGTGTGTGTGTGTGTGTGTGTGTGTGAGTGTATGTGTGTGTGAGTGAGAGACTGAGTGAGTGTGTGAGTGTGAGTGTGTGTGTGTGAGTGTTTGTATATGTGTGTGTGTGTGCGAGTGAGTGAGTGTGTGTGTATTTGTGAGTGTGTGCGTGCGTGTTAGAGCGTGTGTGTGTGTGCTTTTTTAATGCTAATGCTGACAATATACGTCACAAGGCGTTGTGGCAAAAAATGTAAAGTTCATAAATTGGGCTGCTGGGTGCATGTTTGGCTTAAGGTACCATGTCGTGATGCATGAATGAACCCCACAGTCTCGCATGGCATCCGGACCGTGCCCGTGCCCGCTGTGGCCGGGGCATGCATGTCACTGCTCTGTAGCGACCGCCGCTTGAGCGTCGCTTGAAAGGTCCTCCTCCGACTCCACTCTATGTGAGCTTGGCTGTGGACTGCGGTGTGTAAAGAAGCAGGCTGGCTACACTGTGTGTTTTTCGGAGGAGAACAGCTGATGTCTATCTACACTCTTCCTGTTTGATCAGTAGGAGCCACTGAACATGCCTGTGGTTGCACACAGTGAACTGAACATGTACAGCCCCAAGTTGGGCAACAGTGTTTAAAAAAAAAAAAAGTGATTTAGTTACTGTTTTTTTTTTAATTACCACAAGGCTGGTCTGTGCTCTGACCTGTATTTCTCGGGTGTCTGTGTTGATTGTCTGTGTTGATTGATTGTAGGACTGGTGTGTCTGACCTGTAGGCTATTTCTTGGTTGTCTGTGTTGCAGGTCTGGTATGTACTCTGACCTGTCTGTGTTGATTGTCTGTGTTGATTGCAGGGCTGGCCGAGTCTGTCATCGCTGCCGCATGCTCCCGCGTGGGCCAGAGAGTGCTGCATATTGACAAGTGCGTCCTCTGCCACCGTGACATCACCATCAGTTAGCTGTCCCAGTGGGCGGAGTTTCTGTTCAGTCCCTCTGTGGGAGGAGCTCCCTCAGTGGGATAACTGAATAAAATGCTATAAAATGTGTTTCATTTGTATTACTTGTCCCCTTTATGGTGTGGGGGTGGGGGGTGGTGTAGCAGTGTGTTTCTGTATGGGGGTGGTGTAGCAGTGTGTTTCTGCATTGGGGGTGGTGTAGCAGTGTGTTTCTGCATTGGGGGTGGTGTAGCAGTGTGTTTCTGCATTGGGGGTGGTGTAGCAGTGTGTTTCTGCATTGGGGGTGGTGTAGCAGTGTGTTTCTGCATTGGGGGTGGTGTAGCAGTGTGTTTCTGCATTGGGGGTGGTGTAGCAGTGTGTTTCTGCATTGGGGGTTGTGTAGCAGTGTGTTTCTGCATTGGGGGTGGTGTAGCAGTGTGTTTCTGCATTGGGGGTTGTGTAGCAGTGTGTTTCTGCATTGGGGGTGGTGTAGCAGTGTGTTTCTGCATTGGGGTGGAGGTGGAGCCTTGTGTTCCTGCACTGGTATAAGTGATGAAGCCGTGTGCTCTGGTTCTACAGGAGAAACTACTACGCTGGAAACTGGGCCAGTTTCACGTTTAACGGCCTGCTGGCCTGGATCGAGGAGTACAAGGTGAGTCTCTTTTTAATGGGAGCCCATCAGTGTTTAACCTCTCCTCTTTATGTCTCTTTCTGTGCTTGTTCCAGCCATTTATTTACAATTGCACTTAATCAGGCTCAATCAGAGTCGTAACCTTTAGATTAAATGTCATAATTTGTCCCTGTTCATTATACTTTCTTTATTAGTGACACTGAAAACTGAGATAACCCTCTGTGGCTCTGTGGAGCTCTGATTCAGAGAGGAATGTGTATTTACTGGGTGCAGTGTGCTTGTCTGTATGGGGTGTGCGCGTTTGTAATGTTTGTGTTTTGTGAGTAATGTGCATGTATTTGTTTGTGTTATGCAGTGTGTGTGTGCGCGTGCATGCGTATGCGTGTACGTATGCGTGCGTGCATGTGTGTGTGTGTATGCGTGTGTGTCTGTGTGTGTGTGTGTGTGTGTGTATGCGTGTGTTTGTGTGTGTGTGTATGCATGTGTGTGTGTCTGTGTCTGTGTGTGTGTGTATGCGTGTATGCGTATGTGTCTGTGTCTGTGTGTGTGTTTGTGTTTGTGTGTATGCGTGTGTGTCTGTGTGTGTGTGTGTGTCTGTGTCTGTGTGTGTGTGTGTATGGATGTGTGTGTGTATGCGTGTGTGTGTGTGTATGCGTGTGTGTGTGTGTATGCGTGTGTGTCTGTGTGTGTGTGTGTGTATGCGTGTGTGTGTGTGTGTGTGTGTCTGTGTCTGTGTGTGTGTGTATGCGTGTGTGTGTGTGTATGCGTGTGTGTCTGTGTGTGTGTGTGTGTATGCGTGTGTGTGTGTGTGTGTGTCTGTGTGTGTGTGTGTGTGTATGCATGTGTTTGTGTTTGTGTGTATGCGTGTGTGTGTGTGTGTGTGTGTGTATGCGTGTGTGTGTGTGTGTATGCGTGTGTGTCTGTGTGTGTGTGTGTGTGTATGCGTGTGTGTCTGTGTGTGTGTGTGTGTGTGTATGCGTGCGTGTGTGTGTGTGTGTGTGTGTGTATGCGTGTGTGTCTGTGTGTGTGTGTGTATGCGTGTGTGTCTGTGTGTGTGTGTGTATGCGTGTGTGTGTGTGTGTATGCGTGTGTGTCTGTGTGTGTGTGTGTATGCGTGTGTGTACTGTGTTTAATGTGCTTGTTTGTACAGCAGGAACAGCAGAGAGATGTAGACTCAGATGATAGCTGGAGGGAGAAACTGGAGGAGGGGGAGGAGCCTCTGCTGCTGGGTACTGTGGACACATCCGTCTCCAATCTGCAGATCTTCTGCTACGCTAGGTAACCCCCGGGTCAGGGGTCAGGGGGCCGGTTATGGGGTCACATTGTGAAAAGGCAGTGTGTTTCTCCTTCAGCAGTGTGCGTAAGTACACACACACAATGATGCAGGGATGCAGGGCTGGTTCTGGTCCGACCCGTTTTCTCACGGTGAAAATGGACTCAAAGCGTTTGGGTGATGTCAGGGAAAGGAGCGCGTGTCTGAAGAGCGCCTTCAGCACGCCGGCTCTCTCGTGACCAATGGGAGGATCTCGCGCTGCTTGAATCCGCCCCATCCGGGAAAGAATCCCCCGCGACGTTCAGCAGCGTCAGCCCGTCTCCGCGGCCTCCAGCGCTCTGCGCTGCGCTGGCAGGGCTTGTGGAGGAGAAGAGACGGCAGCAGATTCATCTCTTCTTCTTCTTCTTTTCCTCCCGCCTCTGGAGCGCGCGGCACGGTAAGGCCTCTCTTCCGGGGCCTCTCTCTCGGTGTGGCCGCGCCCGCCCCGGCCCGGCGCTTAGCCTGCGCTCTAATGAGTCCTTATTAAGTGTGTGGCGTGTGAACGGAGCGTGCGTTACCCTGAAGTGCCAGTCCAGGGGCGTCCCATTAATCTGCCGCTCGCGCGTTAATCGCCGAGCGCCGGCGCCTCCAACCCCCCCCCCCACACGCGGGCGTGTGGGCCAAACGCAGCCTGTAACCTCCGTTCTGTGCACCCGCCCACACGTGCTGGCGAGGACCCCGCTGATGGTAGCGCTGGCAAGCGTGATGGATGCCCTCGCTCGCGGTTCCAACGCAAAGAAGACCTCGATGAAAACTCCAGAAAATTTCTGGCTTGAAGCAGCCCCATTTTGCGAATGATAAATTATGTTTAGAGTTGTAATTAAAAAAAACTGAAAAGACCCCTCCAACTCCCAAAAAAAGAAGCAAGCGCAGAGATGATATGGCTCTCCATCTGGAAACATGGGTGATGTTGACTTGGAAGTTTATGTGGTGTTTAGTTTTAGACCTGGGGACCCATATGGAAAGTCACAATGAAATGAGTTGTTTTGTTGTTCAGCTCTAGCTGAAAGTTTCCCTCAGGGAGGCCCCCAGACTGCTGTTATTGTGACCTGAAATGGCGGGCTGGGTGGGGTGGGGTTGAGTGGGGTGGGATGGGACAGGAGGAGCAATGTTGCTCATAATGTCTTGTTGGCAGTGAGGAACCAGAAGAAGAGGAAGAGGTAGCCACTCCTGTAGCCACGCCCACCCCAGAGAGCCCAGCCACATCTACAGAGGAGCACCTGGCACAGGGCCATGCTGCAGCCACAGAGGAGACAGATGCAGAACGTGAGGCCCCGCCCACGGTAGACACACAGAGCGAAGCCACGCCCACCGAGGAGACTGAAGCTCATGGCCAGGCCACGCCCACCGAGGAGACTGAAGCTCATGGCCAGGCCACGCCCACCGAGGAGACTGAAGCTCAAAGCCAGGCCACGCCCATCAATGAAACAGAAGCTCAAAGCCAGGCCACGCCCCTGGAGTCTCAGACGCATGTGGAGCCAGAACAGCAGGTTCAGAGGGAGGAGCCTGAGGGGGACCAGAGTACATCCAATGAGGGAGACTCTGCCCAGTCTGAAGAGCCCATCCCCCCCAGCCCTGTGGAGACAAAGAAGAAGAAAATCACCTACTCAAAGATCCTGAAAGAGGGCCGCAGGTTCAACATCGATCTGGTGTCCAAGGTGAGTCGCTGTTGTTGCCTAGTGCATGGCGGACAGAACGCTGCTGGGTGCAGCGGTTGCTTGACCTGAGTGTGTTTGCGTGTGATTGTCACTGTGCTGTGTGTCCCTCCTCAGCTCCTGTATTCTCGTGGCTCATTGGTCAACCTCCTCATCAAGTCCAACGTCAGCAGATATGCCGAGTTCAAGAACGTCAGCCGCATTCTCACCTACCGGAACGGGAAGGTGGAGCAGGTGAAGAGACCACACCCTCATTACACAGCTCCCCCCAACTCTGCGCCATACTTAACTCTGTGCAATTTCTTCTATGCAAATGCCATTCCACATACCCCTCTCCCACTCACAATCCACACAACCCACTCCCACTCTCACCCACTCCATGTATCCCTTTCCCACTCACACACACTCTGTAGACTTCTCTCCCACTCACACACGCTCCACAGCCCCACTTTCCTCTCTATCCATCCTTATCCCTACGCCCTATTCCCTAATCTTCCCCAGCACATATCCCACTCCACTCTCCTACTCCTGCTCAGCCTGTCCCACTCCCAACCTCACCCTCTCCTCTATCCCACTCCTGATCTGCCTATCCCACTCCCAACCTCACCCTCTCCACTCTCCCACTCCTGCTCAGCCTATCCCACTCCCAACCTCACCCACTCCACACACCCAATCCTGCTCAGCCTATCCCACTCCCAACCTCACCCGCTCCTCTCTCCCACTCCTGCTCAGCCTATCCCACTCCCAACCTCACCCTCTCCACTCTCCCACTCCTGCTCAGCCTATCCCACTCCCAACCTCACCCTCTCCTCTCTCCCACTCCTGCTCTGCCTATCCCACTCCCAACCTCACCCTCTCCTCTCTCCCACTCCTGCTCTGCCTATCCCACTCCCAACCTCACCCACTCTACTCTCCCATTCCTGCTCAGCCTGTCCCACACCTCACCCCCTCTACTCTCACACTCTCACCCACTCCACACTCCCAAAGTCACCCACTTCACACTGCTGCCACTGCTCTTCTGCCACACAGTGCAGATCTATGGAACACATTGTTGATATTGTTTAGCATATGTACCACCGATTCAGGACACAGCAAGAGGCTCTCAACGCTTAATCTAGTGGATGGGGTGGGATTTACAGAAAGCACAGATGCACTGAGCTGTCATAAACAGATTATTTCTTTTTATTCCATATACAAATTAAGAGAGATCAAAAATGTTGATTTCCCATTGTGTGGGATTAGTCGAGAGACCCAAAGTCAGCATTGTTCCCTGTTCTGTCGTAATCCATCTGTATGGCTTGGTTTTTATTGGAGTGCTGCAGGTAAAGCACCTTGGGCAAGGACACTGACACAGGTCTCCACCTAAACTCCACCCCTCCAGCTCCCCTTGCTTCACCCCTCTAGATCCCATAAACTCCACCCCTCCATTCCTCCTAAACGCCACCCCTCCAGCTCCCCTTGCTTCACCCCTCTAGATCCCATAAACTCCACCCCTCCATCCCTCCTAAACTTCACCCCTCCATTCCTCATTCTTCCTCCTTTGTCCCCAGGTGCCATGTTCCAGGGCCGATGTGTTTGGCAGTAAGCAGCTGACAGTGGTGGAGAAGCGAATGTTGATGAAGTTTCTCACCTTCTGCTCAGACTATGAGCAGCACCCAGAGGAGTACCTGGGTAACCCCCCTCTGCCCTCCCTCCTGACTCTGACCATGTACTTCCTCTTCCTGTGACTGACTTCCTGTTCGCTCACGCTTGATTGGTGTTTCGTGGCAGACTTCTCCGAGCGCTCCTTCTGGGAATTCCTGCAGACCAAGAAGCTGACGGAGAACCTCCAGCACTTTGTCCTGCACTCCATCGCCATGGTGACCCCAGGGGCCCGCACGGCGGAGGGGCTGAGGGCCACGCAGCACTTCCTGCGCTGCCTTGGTCGCTACGGCAACACTCCCTTCCTCTTCCCTCTCTACGGCATGGGAGAGATCCCCCAGTGCTTCTGCAGGTACAGGCTCTTCTGTCTGCCCCCTCTCTCCTCCTTTTCTCTCCCTTCTTTTTCCTCTCCATCCTCACTCTGTTTAATTTTTGTCTTCATTGCGTATTTCTGCTTTTCAGAACAAAAGTGTGTGCATTAGCAGGTGTTTTTATTTTTGTGTTTGTGTGTTTGCTTGCGTGTGTATATATGAGTGTGCGTGTGTTTTTGTGTGTGTCGGCAGGCTTGTGTGTGTGTAAGCGTGTGTGCGTATGAGTGTGTATGCATGTGAGTGTTTGTGTGTGTGAGTGTGTGAATGTGTTTGTGTATTGCCGTGCTTGTGTGAGCGTGTAAGTGTGTGCGTATGAGCAGGTGTGGGTGTGTTTGTATGAGTGCTTGTGTGAGTGTGTAAGTGTGTGCGGGTGCTTGTGTGAGTGTGTAAGTGTGTGTGCGTATGAGCATGCGTGCGCGTGTGCGGGTGCTTGTGTGAGTGTGTAAGTGTGTGTGTGTATGAGCATGTGTGAGTGTGTGCGGGTGTTTGTGTGAGTATGTAAGGGTGTGCGGGTGTTTGTGTGAGTGTGTAAGTGTGTGCGGGTGTTTGTGTGAGTGTGTAAGTGTGTGCGGGTGTTTGTGTGAGTGTGTGCGCATGTGAGGGTGTTTGTGTGAGTGTGTAAGTGTGTGCGGGTGTTTGTGTGAGTGTGTAAGTGTGTGCGGGTGTTTGTGTGAGTGTGTAAGTGTGTGCGGGTGTTTGTGTGAGCGTGTAAGTGTGTGCGGGTGTTTGTGTGAGCGTGTAAGTGTGTGCGGGTGTTTGTGTGAGTGTGTGCGGGTGTTTGTGTGAGTGTGTGCGGGTGTTTGTGTGAGTGTGTAAGTGTGTGCGGGTGTTTGTGTGAGTGTGTGCGCATGTGAGGGTGTTTGTGTGAGTGTGTAAGTGTGTGCGGGTGTTTGTGTGAGTGTGTAAGTGTGTGCGGGTGTTTGTGTGAGTGTGTAAGTGTGTGTGCGTATGAGCGTGTGTGCGGGTGTTTGTGTGAGTGTGTAAGTGTGTGCGGGTGTTTGTGTGAGTGTGTAAGTGTGTGCGGGTGTTTGTGTGAGTGTGTGAGTGTGTGTGGGTGTTTGTGTGAGTGTGTAAGTGTGTGCGGGTGTTTGTGTGAGTGTGTGCGCATGTGAGGGTGTTTGTGTGAGTGTGTAAGTGTGTGTGCGTATGAGCGTGTGTGCTGGTGTTTGTGTGAGTGTGTAAGTGTGTGCGGGTGTTTGTGTGAGTGTGTAAGTGTGTGCGGGTGTTTGTGTGAGTGTGTGCGGGTGTTTGTGTGAGTGTGTAAGTGTGTGTGCGTATGAGCGTGTGTGCTGGTGTTTGTGTGAGTGTGAGTGTGTGCGGGTGTTTGTGTGAGTGTGTGCGGGTGTTTGTGTGAGTGTGTAAGTGTGTGCGGGTGTTTGTGTGAGTGTGTAAGTGTGTGTGCGTATGAGCGTGTGTGCGGGTGTTTGTGTGAGTGTGTAAGTGTGTGCGGGTGTTTGTGTGAGTGTGTAAGTGTGTGCGGGTGTTTGTGTGAGTGTGTGAGTGTGTGCGGGTGTTTGTGTGAGTGTGTAAGTGTGTGCGGGTGTTTGTGTAAGTGTGTGCGGGTGTGTGCGGTGGAGGCTGGGTGGGGAATGGCGCGCAGCGGGCTGGATCGGCACTCAGAGTATCAGATAGCAGCTTTTATCACTGGCGGCCTGCTGGGACGCGGCTGTGAAACTGCAGCACTTAGAGCAGCTGGCAGCCCCGTCCCGCAGCCCCGTCCCGCTGCCCTGGGGACAGAGAGGGCGCTCTGCAGCAGCCCCGAAACGCTGCAGCGCTTTCCCCTCGTTTCAGGAGACATTTTCTAACTTGCAGTTTTGCATATGCGTAAAATTCATGTTTACGCATGCATCTGTGAGATTGATTTGTGTGACTTAGCGTTCGCTGCTGTATTTCTCCCCTTCAACTAAAGCCCACTTGAATTAAACTGATTAATTTAATTAAGTGTAATTTAATTGAAAGGACTGTGTCAGGAGATGGAGACTGAGAGGTTGATATTTTCTATTAATAATGATAATATCGGCACTACTAGTGAGCGCATAACACCCACTGCCCACCATGAGACAGGTGCCATTTAAAGTGCATTTTACAACGTCAAATACCCGTGTGATATTTTAAAACAACTGGCACTGGATTAAATCCAATTATATCATGTTAGAATGAGGTATGGGTCCCTGATAGCTAACACATTTATTTAAAATAGCTCAAAAAGTCAACAAAAACCCTGTGTGTGGAATTCCATAAAATATTAAATATTACATTGCAGCCCCGCTTGTTTTCATATTAAATGTATGATTAACCTGAATGTAGTGATGAAAATCCATAGGATGCAATCATTCTAATTCAAATGCTCTTGAAATTGCAATAGTCGTAACAATAAAGCACTCTATATGTTTTTCGGTTCCATCAGCACATGAAATATTTATATAATGGACGGTATAATAATCGGTTGCATTTCCTTTCCCACGCAGTAAATTAGCAGATAAAAGGCATTTTAGTTTGAAATCTATGTATTCGCTTGCATAGCCCTTTGAAAAACAGTATATTGTGGCCTCATGTAAAGTGTTAACGCAAAAAACACGGTCACAAGAAATAGTGTTCTTCATCATGAGTGCGTTCTTTTTAACTTTTTTTTTTTACTGATTATTAATAAAAAATGCCTGTAATTTGTGAATAATTTTCTTTTCCAGGGAGCTGTCTTTGGTTAATTTGAGAGTTACCAAGTCTTCTAGAATGTCATTCATTAGATTGCTTGCGAGTTTGTGGGACTAGCTGTAAGCCACAGGTCTGGCTATCTAGTTGGCAGATTAGTTTACCTAGCTAGTGCTGGTTTAAAACATGGGGGGTGCCATTTAATGGATTCAGGTTGGAAATTCAGGGACAGTCTCTGGAAGTTGGGGGCAGTAGCTGATATGCTTCTGGCTACAACGTGAAGCCAGTTCCACGCTTGCGATCATTTGAAGTGAGTTGGGCCAAATAAGTCCTGAGTTAGCAAACTCTTGCACCTGACCAGTCGTCTTGAAATCCAGTTCTGTCATGTTACTGGTCAGCAGTTGAGTTTCCATGTCCGTTTCTCATAGAATTTGGTGTGATGTTTTAATGAAATTGTATATAACAGTGATCATTGTTTTATACAGGCAGAATGCTTGGGTCTATCTATGTTGAACTTTTTTCAAGGATTTACCATGTAGTTGATATTGATAAGTATGCATGCTCAGCCAGTCAGAATGAAGTATTCATCTACGGCGTGATATTAATTAATTAATGAGTGCAATATCCTCCGTAAAAGTACAGCGTTTCCTCCAAGCCGCTTCATTACTGCCTGTGCGTCTGCCCTTATAAATAAACATGACAACAAAGGGAAGAATGATGAAAGGGAGCAGTTCTCCCCTTGATGTGTAATCAGCCTCCACACAGGGAGCGTTTTCTTCAGCATTTAGTCATGTTCCGCAGCTCTTTGCTCAATAGCACCTCCTGTGGTAGAGCAGGAGTCTGCGATCTGCTTGTGCTGACTGCATCAGCCCTGCATTACAGGGGATATGCATGTGCGTGAGCACCTCCGACCTCACCGTGTTTAATCTGGGTGTATGTCCTTAACAAACATTCTGATGCTATTATAACAATCACTACTGGTGATTGACAGTGAAGAAGTTCTAGAACGCTGACTTAGAATTTTGGATAGACATTCCAAAAACATGCTCTTCAAAGGGTTTTAGTCTGGGGATGGGAGGGGCTAAATGTGTCTGTTTCTGTGGGGTAGAATGTGACCTCGCCTAGCCTGTGTGTACCTGATGGTTTGTGATGAAGCTGTGATGTAGGAGCTTTTGGCTCTGTCAGTCTCACTCCTTGGAGTTGCTCCAGTATATTTATCTGAAATAATTCTAGAACATTTCAGTATTTATTGGGAGGAGAAACAGGTGTTAACTGGAACATAACATGTATAACTAAATTCTTTGTTCTGAGATATTGGAAGTGCATATATTTTAGTTTTTTAGAAAAAGTGGTTAAAATAAAGTACTTTAACAATACCATCCCATTAGTCATACCAATAAAGTTCATCCATTTGAACTAAAGTGGACAGAGGGAGTGGGAGAGTGTGAAGGTTGGGAGAGAGAAGGAAGGAAGGATAGAGTGGGGGAGAGAAAGAGAGAGAGAGAAAGTGTTGCAGATGCATGAAGCTCCTTCGAGCGCACCCAGGCATAAGGCTTTATTTAGTGAGACATGTTATTTTCCATTCCCACATTTCACTCTACACATTCCTCATGAATAGGACCTGGAGAAAACCTCCCACAAGCAGGCGACCATGTGACCAAACTGACTTTCCGCTGTTGCCCTCTAGGGGTCCCCTGCAGGCAGTGTGACTTCAGCGATCATTTGGCCATTGTCACAGACATGATTCATTTAAAAAATTTGAGACTAATTATGAAGTCTTTATCAGTGCAAAACAATAAAATGAGTATGTTACATATAAGTGGAGTACAAACACATCTAGACTGATAACACTGTAAAACAATATCCTATTGCTATATTTAAGTTTTACACCCTGTTCGGTTCACCAGCCAGTCCATAACCTGGGTTCATATGTCTGAGGTTCTGCTCTTGTAAAACATTTGGTGAACTAACAGAAAAGCTCACAGGAACCCCAATCAATCCTGTCAACCAGCTCACAAATTTATGAAGCTGTCGGAATGTTTGACCTCAAAACAGAATTTTCTCTCTGGATGCAGAGCACTTCTGATTGATTCTCTTCCAGTCTTTGACAAGAACTGTCAATCTGAACTTCAGAGTTACAAACAGCACACAAAAGAAAACATCCAAATTCATATTAGAATGTTTCTGGATCAATGGGACGCGCCTGAAAAATTATTACTGAGCTGAACATGGAAGCGCCGGACACTACTTGTCAGTTATTCTGTTGATGCTGAGAGCAGTATATCAGGTTTTCACACTTCAACATGAATGTGTGAAAGATGATGATTACATCTTTAAAAGTTAAAGCACAGGAGTTCAGTGCTAGAAACGATTTGTTGGCGCCAGTTATATTGTGGGGGGGGGAAGCCTGGAGTCGACCAGTAAGCCATTTCCTATTTCTCATTTCAACCCTGACTTTTACTTCCTGTTGTACCCCAGTAAAGTTAATGATCTCCCCATAGATGGCAGTGCTAGCATTGGTTGATCGTAAATATGGAGTCTCCTATTTCCGAGGTTCACTGCAGTGTTCATCATGTCCCATTCTTTTGAAGGCACTGCAGGGCTTTTGTTTTAAAACTTTTTTCAGGCGAGATGTGTGACGCAGTACGTAAGGCGGGTGACTCTCAAGTCATATACGAATCCCCTCAGTGCAGTTGGGGGTTGCCATGACACTTTCTGTCCTGTGATCCTTTTTCTGCAATCGTCTCAGCTTTCCACCTGTCTGAATAAAATGAAAAGTATTTAAAAGAGGAGTGTTTTGCCCAACGATAGAACTCTTGTTTCTATTTGACATGTATTTGTCTGCCTGCTGGACAGGTTATAGGAACATTAGCTTAGGTATCTGTCTGATGCAGCTGTGAATTGTCGATTATTTCCTCAAAGTGGCTAATTACCACCAAATTTGGTACTGCATTGTTGAGTCTAAAACACCAACTTTAAGCCAGCAGCCATACCTATATGCACTCTACTCCTGCCGAATGGCTGAAGCTAAGTAAGTGTTGGCTTGGTTAGTACTTGGATGGGAGACCACCAGGGAATACTGAGTTGCTGCTGGAAGTGGTGTTGGGTGGGCCAGCAGGGGGCAATCTTCCCTCTGGTCAAATAAACCTCAATGCCCCAGTGCAGTGACGGGGACACTGTGCTGTAGGAGATGCTGTCTTTTTCGGATGAGACGTTAAACCGAGCTCCTGACTCACTGTGGTCAATAAGATCCCATGACAATATTCGCTAAGAGTAGGGGGTTCCCCGGTGTCCTGGCTAAATCCCAGATCTGGCTCTTGCAAACTTGCCACCACAATTATCCCCCGGTTTAATTGGCTAAAAAATGTTCTCTCCCTCTCCACCTTTGCTAATGTGTGGTGAGCTTTCTCGTGCAAAATGGCTGCCCAGGTGGGTGCTACACATTGGTGGTGGATGAGGTGAGTTCCCCATCATCACTGTAAAGCACTTTGAGCGTTCGGAAGTTCGGAAAAGTTCTATATAAATGCAATGAATGAATTAACTAATTAATTAATTTCATAAGAATGTGCCTAGTGGTTAAAGAACTTATAAATGAGTAAATGTAATACAAAATGGGCAATTCAAGATGGTATCGACCCATAAAGCACATGTCTATGTTCTTAATGAAGGCTTTTGTCATTGTGCTAGATTGAACTCTTTGCAAAAGAACTGTGATTTTTTTTGTGAATCTTTGAACAATTTTTCATCTTTGGATCTCTGTAGCGCCACCATGTGGTTGAATTGGGCTAAAACCTTTGGGCTGGAGTCTTGCTCTAACTGTTAATGTACACACCAAGTTTCATAACTTTAGGTCAAACAGGTTTGGAATTATTAGCTTAAATATCACTAGCATAATTATAAACCATGCCCACTACAAATTCTTTGGATCATCATTTGGCCATATTTTGACATAACCACTATAAAAATATGTGTTTATAGGTTTGTGGGATGAGGAAAAGTATCAAATTTCATGCAAAGTGGTCAATCTTTTAGAAGGAGGAGAATTTTTAAATTCAAAATGGTGGAAAATCCAGTATGGCAGACTTTATTGGTCCTTGAGGCAGATTTGGGGAGAGGGGCCTGTTCACCAAATTTTGTGCTGAGGGTATGGGGGCAGGGCTTGTGAATGTCAAAATTTTGTTGTGTGCACTACAGTGCCACAAGGTGTTCAATCTGCACTGTAATATAAAGAATCCAAGGAGTTCATTCAGCCATCCAAACAAGCCTACCAAGGTAGGTGATTCTGGGCTATTCCAGCTCATGGTTATGTGAAAAAAAGATCTTAGCAAAAACAATAGATTTCAAGCAGATGGGCTGCTTGGGCCCCAAATAAAGAAACTGAATAAAAAAGGATCTGCCGCTTGTACACTAGGTCTTATGGTAACTGCCCGTTAGCAAATCATATCCCAGGAAATTGGGTGGCTTGATGTCAGCTTGGTCGTCTTGGTCAGGCTTTTAGGTTATTGAAGTGAGCCTGACATGAGCCTATGAGGGAGGGAGTCGGTGTGGTGTTTGTGGTCACTGCGGTTCATTTGTTGTCTGCGGTCAGGTCAGCGGTGTGTTTGGGACCCGATCGGCGTGTGTTTGCGGTCTAGTTGCGGTCTGCTGTTTGTTCTGGAGGGGAGCGGATGAGCAGAGGGGAGAGCATAATCCATCACTGTGATACCTGCCCAGGTGATGGATGGATAGATGGGAGAGCTAACTCAATAATGCTCATTCTTTCAGGTTATTCACAGATCAGTGAGCAGCTCTGCTAATAAAGCTATGGAATGCTTTTGTGTCCTTGCCCACATTATTTCTCAAGTTTTGACAGGAAAAGACTTTTTAATTTGTAAATAACCTTTGGCGCACAGGCCCTGTCTTTTCCCTCTCTCTGCGCACATGTACATGAATACACACACTCACTCTCACACACACTCACTCTCACACACACGCACCTGAACCCACAGATGCACATGCGCACATGCACACATGCACATGCACATGCACATGCACATGCATGCACATACACACACGCACACAAACACACACACATGCACACACACACACGCACACATACACATGCATGCACATACACACACAAACACACACACAAGCACATGCACATGCATGCACATACACACACGCACACACACAAACACACACACAAGCACATGCACACACATGCACATGCACGCACAAGCACACACATGCATATGCGCACATGCACTCACACACATGCACACACAAACACACACATGCACATGCACGCACTTACACACACACATGCACATACACATGCGCACACACACACACACATACATGCTCGCATGCATTGTAACCAGCACACATACACTCACACCCACACATTCTAACCAGACACACATACGCAGGCATCCTGGCAGCCACTGTCGCTCGCGCACGCGTTCGCTCGCTCGCTCGCTCGCTCGCACGCACGCACGCACGCTCACCCTGAGAGAGAGAGTAATTGGTTTGGCAGGGGAAGCATTAGGCCCTGATATGGCGTGATTTGCATGTGGGATGATGATGTTGTGATGTCCCAGATTGAGAGGATGGGGAGTTGCATTCATTAATGTAGATGATTCCTCTAGCGTTCACAGTCACCGATCATATTTTGTAGAGGGTTGGGGGGGGGGGGGATTGGTGCAGTAAATGTCTAATTTATTTGGATCAAACTCGATTTAATTTCCTGTGAACGACTTGCCGGGCTGCGCGGCGTTTTGTTTTCTTTTAATTATTGGGCGACCATTAGCCCCCCGCTCCGACACCCTGTGCCCCAGATTAGTGGCATATTTTGTAGTAATGAGACTGACAGGAAGTTGCTCTGCTTCTGAGCGCTAATTCTGTTTGTTTAGCGTGTCCTGCAAGGGGCCAGATTTATCGCACACTCCGGGGAGCGCTTGTAAAACACACGGGACCTTGAAATCGTCCAACCTCCGTTTGACTCCGAAGTTTGAAATATAATGAATGTTTGAACATGTGACATCTTAACTGCAGTTTTTTTTTTTTAAGTGGAGTAATGCTTATACAAAGGTTTGTGCAGTTCTGGTGTTTGCTAGAAACCTAAGCCTAAGATAGTTCAGATGAATGGATTCAGTTCAGCACCATAATATATTGCTTGTGGCAAAACTTGTTGGAGTAGGTTGAGGATGTTGGAGTGTGTTGTGGGAGTAGGATGAGGATGTTGGAGTGTGTTGTTGGAGTGGGTTGAGGATGTTAGTGTGTGTTGTGGGAGTAGGATGAGGATGTTGGAGTGTGTTGTGGGAGTGGGTTGAGGATGTTGGAGTGTGTTGTGGGAGTGGGTTGAGGATGTTGGAGTGTGTTGTGGGAGTAGGATGAGGATGTTGGAGTGTGTTGTGGGAGTAGGATGAGGATGTTAGTGTGTGTTGTGGGAGTAGGATGAGGATGTTGGAGTGTGTTGTGGGAGTAGGATGAGGATGTTAGTGTGTGTTGGAGTAGGATGAGGATGTTAGTGTGTGTTGTGGGAGTAGGATGAGGATGTTAGTGTGTGTTGTGTGAGTAGGATGAGGATGGTGGAGTGTGTTGTGGGAGTAGGATGAGGATGTTAGTGTGTGTTGTGGGAGTGGGTTGAGGATGTTGGAGTGTGTTGTGGGAGTAGGATGAGGATGTTAGTGTGTGTTGTGGGAGTAGGATGAGGATGTTGGAGTGTGTTGTTGGAGTGGGTTGAGGATGTTAGTGTGTGTTGTTGGAGTAGGATGAGGATGTTGTAGTGTGTTGTGGGAGTAGGATGAGGATGTTGGAGTGTGTTGTTGGAATAGGGTGAGGATGTTAGTGTGTGTTGTGGGAGTAGGATGAGGATGTTAGTGTGTGTTGTGGGAGTAGGATGAGGATGTTAGTGTGTGTTGTGGGAGTAGGATGAGGATGTTGGAGTGTGTTGTTGGAGTGGGTTGAGGATGTTAGTGTGTGTTGTGGGAGTAGGATGAGGATGTTAGTGTGTGTTGTGGGAGTGGGTTGTGGATGTTGGAGTGTGTTGTGGGAGTAGGATGAGGATGTTGGAGTGTGTTGTTGGAGTGGGTTGAGGATGTTAGTGTGTGTTGTGGGAGTAGGATGAGGATGTTGGAGTGTGTTGTGGGAGTAGGATGGGGATGTTAGTGTGTGTTGTGGGAGTAGGATGAGGATGTTAGTGTGTGTTGTTGGAGTAGGATGAGGATGTTAGTGTGTGTTGTGGGAGTGGGTTGAGGATGTTAGTGTGTGTTGTGGGAGTGGGTTGAGGATGTTGGAGTGTGTTGTGGGAGTAGGATGAGGATGTTGGAGTGTGTTGTTGGAGTGGGTTGAGGATGTTAATGTGTGTTGTGGGAGTAGGATGAGGATGTTAGTGTGTGTTGTGGGAGTAGGATGAGGATGTTAGTGTGTGTTGTGGGAGTAGGATGAGGATGTTGGAGTGTGTTGTTGGAGTGGGTTGAGGATGTTGGAGTGTGTTGTGGGAGTAGGATGAGGATGTTAGTGTGTGTTGGAGTAGGATGAGGATGTTAGTGTGTGTTGTGGGAGTAGGATGAGGATGTTGTAGTGTGTTGTGGGAGTAGGATGAGGATGTCAGTGTGTGTTGGAGTAGGATGAGGATGTTAGTGTGTGTTGTTGGAGTGGGTTGAGGATGTTAGTGTGTGTTGTGGGAGTAGGATGAGGATGTTAGTGTGTGTTGTGGGAGTGGGCTGAGGATGTTAGTGTGTGTTGTGGGAGTAGGATGAGGATGTTAGTGTGTGTTGTGGGAGTGGGTTGTGGATGTTGTAGTGTGTTGTGGGAGTAGGATGAGGATGTTGGAGTGTGTTGTTGGAGTGGGTTGAGGATGTTAGTGTGTGTTGTTGGAGTGGGTTGAGGATGTTGGAGTGTGTTGTGGGAGTAGGATGAGGATGTTAGTGTGTGTTGTGGGAGTGGGTTGTGGATGTTGGAGTATGTTGTGGGAGTAGGATGAGGATGTTAGTGTGTGTTGTGGGAGTAGGATGAGGATGTTAGTGTGTGTTGTGGGAGTAGGATGAGGATGTTAGTGTGTTGTGGGAGTAGGATGAGGATGTTAGTGTGTGTTGTGGGAGTAGGATGAGGATGTTGGAGTGTGTTGTGGGAGTAGGATGAGGATGTTAGTGTGTGTTGTGGGAGTAGGATGAGGATGTTAGTGTGTGTTGTGGGAGTAGGATGAGGATGGTGGAGTGTGTTGTGGGAGTGGGTTGAGGATGTTAGTGTGTGTTGTTGGAGTAGGATGAGGATGTTAGTGTGTGTTGTGGGAGTAGGATGAGGATGTTAGTGTGTGTTGTGGGAGTAGGATGAGGATGTTAGTGTGTGTTGTGGGAGTAGGATGAGGATGTTGGAGTGTGTTGTGGGAGTAGGATGAGGATGTTAGTGTGTGTTGTGGGAGTAGGATGAGGATGTTAGTGTGTGTTCTGGGAGTAGGATGAGGATGGTGGAGTGTGTTGTGGGAGTGGGTTGAGGATGTTAGTGTGTGTTGTTGGAGTAGGATGAGGATGTTAGTGTGTTGTTGGAGTGGGTTGAGGATGTTAGTGTGTGTTGTGGGAGTTGGTTGAGGATGTTGGAGTGTGTTGTGGGAGTGGGTTGAGGATGTTAGTGTGTGTTGTTGGAGTGGGTTGAGGATGTTGGAGTGTGTTGTGGGAGTAGGATGAGGATGTTAGTGTGTGTTGTGGGAGTAGGATGGGGATGTTAGTGTGTGTTGTTGGAGTTGGTTGAGGATGTTGGAGTGTGTTGTGGGAGTAGGATGAGGATGGTGGAGTGTGTTGTGGGAGTAGGATGAGGATGGTGGAGTGTGTTGTGGGAGTAGGATGAGGATGGTGGAGTGTGTTGTGGGAGTAGGATGAGGATGGTGGAGTGTGTTGTGGGAGTAGGATGAGGATGGTGGAGTGTGTTGTGGGAGTAGGATGAGGATGTTAGTGTGTGTTGTGGGAGTAGGATGAGGATGGTGGAGTGTGTTGTGGGAGTAGGATGAGGATGTTAGTGTGTGTTGTTGGAGTTAGTTGAGGATTTTGGAGTGTGTTGTGGGAGTAGGATGGGGATGTTAGTGTGTGTTGTTGGAGTGGGTTGAGGATGTTGGAGTGTGTTGTTGGAGTGGGTTGAGGATGTTAGTGTGTGTTGTGGGAGTAGGATGAGGATGTTAGTGTGTGTTGTGGGAGTGGGTTGAGGATGTTAGTGTGTGTTGTGGGAGTAGGATGAGGATGTTGGAGTGTGTTGTGGGAGTAGGATGAGGATGTTGGAGTGTGTTGTTGGAGTGGGTTGAGGATGTTAGTGTGTGTTGTGGGAGTAGGATGAGGATGTTAGTGTGTGTTGTGGGAGTAGGATGAGGATGTTGGAGTGTTGTTGGAGTAGGATGAGGATGTTGGAGTGTTGTGGGAGTAGGATGAGGATGTTGGGGGATTGTGCAGTGAGGGTGTTAAGGTGAGCTACGTGTGTGTGATACGGGAATAGAAACGGAGGGAAAGGCGTACGTTCTGACCGCTGGAGGCTAACATGTGCAGACGAGGCAGGCCAGGTTCCGTCCGATAACAGGCCGCAGGTTCCCATGGAAACCTCTCGCCCTGCCAGACACCTACCGCCTGCCAGACAGTCGGCTGTGGAAAGTGAAGAGATTTATCAGGGGAACTCTGGGAGGGAATCTCACATCTGTGAGAGAGTGGAAAACTTGCAGGTACTCCGCGAGACTGGCCAGAGCTGGAAGTGCAGGTGGATTCCTACAAAATGTTCCCCTGAAAAAATGAGAATTTCACGTAATATTAGTCATAAAGGCTGTAACGTGCCGCATGTAAGTTCTCCGATTTTGTAAGGAATACATGAAAGACACATTACGAACTGCAGATTGATAGGCTGAAAGATGAACTGGGGAATAATATAAGTGAAGAGGGTGTGGTGCTCTTCGTATTTGTCTGAAGTGTTTGCAAGGAGCCGGATCAACCAGTTATTCCTTCTTTTCTGTTTTTGTTGTTCATTAGATTTTCTTGCCGCGTATTCCGGCTCGTTCCTGCTCGTTTGTGCTTATTCCGGCTCGTTCCTGCTCGTTTGTGCTCACTGCGGCTCGTTTGTGCTCACTGCGGCTCGTTTGTGCTCACTGCGGCTCGTTTGTGCTCACTGCGGCTTGTTTGTGCTCACTGCGGCTCGTTTGTGCTCACTGCGGCTCGTTTCTGCTCACTGCGGCTTGTTTGTGCTCACTGCGGCTTGTTTGTGCTCACTGCGGCTCGTTTGTGCTCACTGCGGCTTGTTTGTGCTCACTGCGGCTTGTTTGTGCTCACTGCGGCTTGTTTGTGCTCATTGCGGCTTGTTTGTGCTCACTGCGGCTTGTTTGTGCTCATTGCGGCTTGTTTGTGCTCATTGCGGCTTGTTTGTGCTCATTGCGGCTTGTTTGTGCTCACTGCGGCTTGTTTGTGCTCACTGCGGCTTGTTTGTGCTCACTGCGGCTTGTTTGTGCTCATTGCGGCTTGTTTGTGCTCATTGCGGCTTGTTTGTGCTCATTGCGGCTTGTTTGTGCTCACTGCGGCTCGTTTGTGCTCACTGCGGCTCGTTTGTGCTCACTGCGGCTTGTTTGTGCTCACTGCGGCTTGTTTGTGCTCACTGCGGCTTGTTTGTGCTCACTGCGGCTTGTTTGTGCTCATTGCGGCTTGTTTGTGCTCATTGCGGCTTGTTTGTGCTCATTGCGGCTTGTTTGTGCTCACTGCGGCTTGTTTGTGCTCATTGCGGCTTGTTTGTGCTCATTGCGGCTTGTTTGTGCTCTCATTGCGGCTTGTTTGTGCTCATTGCGGCTTGTTTGTGCTCGTTGCGGCTTGTTTGTGCTCATTGCGGCTTGTTTGTGCTCACTGCGGCTTGTTTGTGCTCACTGCGGCTTGTTTGTGCTCATTGCGGGCTGTTCCCCCTTATTCATTTCCCCGGTAATTGTGCGGAGGCATTGGAGGCGGGCGTTTGGCGAGGGCGAGGCAGATGTTGTTGCGCAGGGGTTGAGGGGTTAATTCCAGGCAGGGACTGAAGGTTTATTTTTGATGTGCCCTTCTCCACATTAGCCCGGGCTGTAATCAGTGGAATTAATAGAATAATCAAATTAAACACAAACTCATAAATCATGCCCGGGCGCGCTGTCACAAGTTCAGCTATTAATGGCGTCTATTGTTGCGCCGGCGTATTAAAAAATCACATCCCAGATCCCCGCCTTGATAGGAACTGAAATGGCATTTAGAGTCTATAAAGAGCAGGGGCTCGGAGGGCCCCCGGATTTTCACAACTGTTCATTTAGCGGTAATGCGGAGCGATGTCGCGGGAGCAGGGGCCGCGGCGGTGCGGGCGCAGCGGCGGCGGCGGCGGCGGCGTCTTTCAGCCGGGGGATTGCATCACCGCGGCGGACGGCGGCCAGTTAATTAGAGTAATACGGGTGTAAGCGTCTGTCAGTCAGGGTTAATGACATCAGAAGGGCTTCCCCGCGTCTGAAGCGGCCTTTGTTGGAGACATCAGATGGATCCGCGATCGCCGGCGATTTTATCCCCAGCACTTTATTAAGATGTCATGTCTCGTAATTAATATGAAAGAGCTCGGGAAAGGTTGGGGGGTGGGGGAGGGGGGGAGGGGGGGCGGGGTGGGGGTGGGGGGGTTCTGATGGGGTGTGGCCAGAGCCACCCCAGCTCCTGTGCCCTCCCCGCAGCAGGGCTCTGGTTCAGACGTGAGGGACGGAGTCTGTTCAGAAAGGACATGACCTCACCGGGCTGAGGGGAGGGGGGGCTGGGGGGGGGGCGGGGGGAGGGGGGGGGCTGCATGGCCTCCCACCCGTCTGATTAGAGCTGCTGTGTTTGGAGAAGAACCACCTGCGTTGAGCAGGTCATCTGTCTGCACTGGAGGAGTGTGTGTGTGCGTGTGCGTGTGCGTGTGTGGGAGGGGGGATGGCGGGTGGGGGGGTGGGGGTGTATATGTGCGTATGTCTGTGTCAGTCAGTCTGTGTGTGCTCATGTGCCAGTGCGTGTGTGTATGTGTCTGTGTGTGAATGTGTGTCTGTGTCCGTGTGTGTCTGTGAATATGTGTGAATGCACGCATGCATGCATGTGTGTGTTCCTGCTTTTCAGTGAGTTTCCCTTCTTGTGTATGTGCACATGCCTGCATGTAAGGTGAAGAATGCACAGTAATAGTGAGATACAGATGTTACTCTCTCAGTGTCACTGAGCACTCTTTACATGTTAGGACTGTTCCCTGCTCAGTGTGAAGTGTCTTCTTTTGATCGTCTGTCTGTCTGTCTGTCCGACCTTCAGGATGTGTGCCGTGTTTGGAGGGATCTACTGTCTTCGGCATTCAGTCCAGTGCCTGGTACTGGACAAGGAGTCCGGACGGTAAGTACCCTAGCACCCCCCTTCCACTACACACACACACACACACACACACACGCACACACACACACTCACTTGCACACACCTGGTTCTGCTCGCTCCGCTCTCGCGGGAAGGAGAGAGAGAGAGAGAGAGAGAGAGTGAGTGAGAGAGAGAGAGAGAGAGAGAGAGAGAGAGAGAGAGAGAGAGAGAGAGAGAGAGAGAGAGAGAGAGAGAGAGAGAGAGAGAGAGAGAGAGAGAGAGAGAGAGAGAGAGAGAGAGAGAGAGAGAGAGAGAGAGAGAGAGAGAGAGAGAGAGAGAGAGAGAGAGAGAGAGAGAGAGAGAGAGTGAGTGAGTGAGTGAGTGAGTGAGTGAGTGAGTGAGTGAGT
Source organism: Anguilla anguilla (assembly GCF_013347855.1). Lineage (NCBI taxonomy): Eukaryota > Metazoa > Chordata > Actinopteri > Anguilliformes > Anguillidae > Anguilla > Anguilla anguilla. The sequence goes on from NC_049209.1 coordinate 30,290,146, forward strand.
GAGTGAGTGAGTGAGTGAGTGAGTGAGTGAGTGAGTGAGTGAGTGAGTGAGTGAGTGAGTGAGTGAGTGAGTGAGTGAGTGAGTGAGAGAGAGAGAGAGAGAGAGAGAGAGAGAGAGAGAGAGAGAGAGAGAGAGAGAGAGAGAGAGAGAGAGAGAGAGAGAGAGAGAGAGAGAGAGAGAGAGAGAGAGAGAGAGAGAGAGAGAGAGAGAGAGAGAGAGAGAGAGAGAGAGAGAGAGAGAGAGAGAGAGAGAGAGAGAGAGAGAGAGAGAGAGAGAGAGAGAGAGAGAGAGAGAGAGAGAGAGGAGAGAGAGAGAGAGAGAGAGAGAGAGAGAGAGTGAGTGAGTGAGTGAGTGAGTGAGTGAGTGAGTGAGTGAGTGAGTGAGTGAGTGAGTGAGTGAGTGAGTGAGTGAGTGAGTGAGTGAGTGAGTGAGTGAGAGAGAGAGAGAGAGAGAGAGAGAGAGAGAGAGAGAGAGAGAGAGAGAGAGAGAGAGAGAGAGAGAGAGAGAGAGGAGAGAGAGAGAGAGAGAGAGAGAGAGAGAGAGAGAGAGAGAGAGAGAGAGAGAGAGAGAGAGAGAGAGAGAGAGAGAGAGAGAGAGAGAGAGAGAGAGAGAGAGAGAGAGAGAGAGAGAGAGAGAGAGAGAGAGAGAGAGAGAGAGAGAGAGAGAGAGAGAGAGAGAGAGAGAGAGAGAGAGAGAGAGAGAGAGAGAGAGAGAGAGAGAGAGAGAGAGAGAGAGAGAGAGAGAGAGAGAGTGAATACCCCCTCCATCCGTGGGGATAAAAGATGGCCCGTTTCCTGGAGCCCTTTGTTCTGGCTGTCCAATCAGGGATCAGCCTTGATTAGAAGTAATTTGTGTACGGGTCCTCCAAACAAGGAAAGTGGGCTCGGAATATAGATACGAAATTAATTTTGTGGGAGATGGAACTCCGGGCCCCGATCAGCCAAGCTCGGAAGACGGATCATTGCGAGTGCCACAGGCTGCAGCTGAGTGATGGAGCTCTCCCTTCTGGTCTTACCTCCACTAATTGATTTTCATCTGAAGACAAAAAAGCCCTCTGTTTCTGGCTTTTAAAAAATGAAGTTCATCTAAAGTCTCCGCTGATTAATCTGTGCTGATAATGCGCGTCAGTCTCGCCACAGAGACCTGTAATGAGTTTCAAAGGTGGATTGTTGTCATAAACTAGGTTAGATTAAGGGAGAGGGGGGTGGGGGGGGGGGTTTCGTTCGATATAGAGATTCTTTCATCTTGGCAGTGGCGACCGGGGGCTGTGCAGCGCCAGGAGACGTAACCCCCCTCCTTGCCCCCCCCCCTTCTCTGTGCTCTGATCTGGAGCGTTAGGGAAAAGAGCCCCCTGGGACCCCCGATTCTGCTGGGCTGTTTCTGGGGTCCCTCTCAGAGAGGGGCAGCGTGTTCTTCACTTCTTCTTTAGCTGTGATTACTCTCTTACCAGCACACTGTTAAGATGTTTAAAGAAAATATAAAATCAGGCTTTAAAAAACCTGTCTATCTCACTTTTACTGATATAGAATCTCACTGGTAAAGATTTGTCTCACTCTAACTGATACAGACTGGTCTCACTATCACTGTTGGACTTATCTCACTCCAAATACTACAGACCCATGTTACTACAGACCCATATCACTCTCACTGCTACAGACCCGTATCCCTCTCACTGCCACAGACCCGTATCACTCTCACTGCCCCAGACGCATATCACTCTCACTGCTACAGACTCGTCTCACTCTCACTGCTACAGACCTATATCACTCTCACTGCTACAGACTCGTCTCACTCTCACTGCTACAGACCTATATCACTCTCACTGCTACAGACCCATATCAGTCTCACTGCTACAGACCTATATCACTCTCACTGCTACAGACGCATATCACTCTCACTGCTACAGACCCATATCACTCTCACTGCTACAGACCCATATCACTCTCACTGCTACAGACCCATATCACTCTCACTGCTACACACTCATATCACTCTCACTGCTACAGACTCATCACACTCACTGCTACAGACCCATATCACTCTCACTGCTACAGACCCATATCACTCTCTACTACAAACCCATATCACTCTCACTGCTACAGACTCATATCACTTTCACTACTAAAGATACTTTAATGTTAAAAAGTTTTAAGGTGAAGAAATTAGTCAGGTGTCTACAAGGCAGAGTAAAAATTTTAATTCCCTTGCCATCATAAATTACCTATCCGTAATTAAACCCCCCCAGCAGGTGTAAAGCAGTGAAATGGGTAGAGGACATGAAAAATGCAGAACTTCCAAAATCCCCCCAAGACCACCCAGGTCCTGCCCCGGGACCAGACTGGACCGGACATAACCGGGCAGGGTTTCATCTCATCGCCGTGGCGCCAGCGGGCCGGCTTTCATTTAGTCACCGCGACGACAGTAGGCTCAGTGTAGTTTATTCTCGCTATCAAATTCTTTATTATTCATCAGTATACTCTATAAGCAGATGAGCCGGATGTTGCCTTGAAAGTGCATCAAAGTCAGACAGTTTGAGAGGAGCGTTGTTGTGTGCAAGGTTTAGCCCTGATGGATGTGGAGAGCTGGGCATTGTTAAGGGTTATGAATAGAGTTTATGAACAGGGTTTATGAATAGTACTTACCTGCTGTAAAGCTGCCAATGGCCTTGGTGTCAGGAGGCTGTGTTCATTAGCATTATATCTGTGGGGCTGATGGGTATTGACAAGCCAGAGCATTTGTACAAACGGGTGTCCACCTGTTTGTGTGAGTGTTTGTTTGTGTGTGTGTGTGTGTGTGTGTGCACGCATGCATGAATGTGTGTGTGTTCATGTGTGTGTAGGCGCATGTGTGCGTGCATTTATGTGCAAGTGTGTGTGTGTGTGTGTGTGTGTGTGTGCACGCATGCATGGTTGTGTGTTTGTGCACATGCGTGTGTAGGCGCATGTGTGCATGCTTGCGTGTGTGTGTGTGAGTGTGTGTGCACATGCACCTGCATGGTTGTGGTTGTGTGTGTGTGCCTGTGTGCATGCGTGTGCATGGTTGTGTGTGTATGCACGTGCATGGTTTGTGTGTGTGTGCGCGCGCGCGCATTCACATGCATGGTTGTGTGTGCGCGCGCATGCACATGCATGGCTGTGTGTGTGAGTGTGTATCTATGTGTGCATGCACCAGTAGCAGTGTATATGCATTGAGTGCAAGTGGCGTATCTGTGCCTGTAGAGATGCGATTGATTATGCGTGTGGTTTGCTGCCGTGGATCCACAAGTTAATAAATCTTCATTTACATAAAGAGTGGGTGTTGTGGGGTGCGGATTATTCAGGGGTCTGTGGCTCTCCTGCTCTGCTCTTTATTGTGTTGTGAAAGTCCATTTCAAGGATGTCACCCCGAGCCCATTAGTTTGGATAATGAGCCCTATAAAGCACATTTATAACTCTTGACATAACAAGCAGACAGACTGCAGTGTTCATCCTCTCCATCTCAGCCTATGCAGGAAGGTCACTCTATCTGCCCCCTATCCCACTCTTATCTGCCCCTACACCCCACTCAATCTGCCCCCACACCCCACTCTATCTGCCCCCTATCCCACTCTTATCTGCCCCTACACCCCACTCAATCTGCCCCCACACCCCACTCAATCTGCCCCCCTATCCCACTCTATCTGCCCCCTATCTCCCTCTATCTGCCCCATATGCCACTCTATCTGCCTCTAGGCCCCACTCAATCTGCCCCCTATCCCACTCTTATCTGCCCCTACACCCCACTCAATCTGCCCCCACACCCCACTCTTATCTGCCCCTACACCCCACTCAATCTGCCCCCACACCCCACTCAATCTGCCCCCCTATCCCACTCTGTCTGCCCCTACACTCCACTCAATCTGCCCCCCTATCCCACTCTATCTGCCCCTACACCCCACTCTGTCTGCCCCCTATCTCCCTCTATCTGCCCCATATCCCACTCTATCTGCCTCTACGCCCAACTCAATCTGCCACCCAAGCCCAGTCTATCTGCCCCAACACCCCAAGCTATCTGCCCCCTATTCCACTCTATCTGCCCCCTATCCCAATCTGTCTGGCCCTAACACCCCACTATCTGCCCCAACACCCCACTTTATCTGCCCCCTATCCCACTCCATCTGCCTCAACACCACACTCTATGTGCCCCCACACCCCAGTTTATCTGCCACCATCTCCCTCTGTCTGCCCCAACCCCCCACTCTGCCTACCTCCGTATCCCAGTCTACCTACCTCCATATCAAACACATATTCCACAAAAAGTCATTTAATCCTGATGCCGTTCCATTTTTATCTCCTCCTTCATCAGTTGTAAAGCGGTGATTGACACGTGTGGACAGCGAATTAGCTGCAGCCACTTTGTGGTGGAGGAGGGCTACCTCAGAGAGGAGCAGCGGAAAAACGTAACTTACAGGTAAGAGATGGTGGAGAGGCGTGGCTTACAGCTTAGAGGTGTGGCTTATTGGTGAGAGTCAGCAAGTCCAGTGGAGAGGGCGTGGTTTACAGCTTAGAGGTGTGGCTTATTGGTGAGAGTCAGGAAGTCCAGTGGAGAGGGCATGGTTTACAGCTTACCTTACTGGTGAGTCAGCAGGTTAGGGTGGGGTTTGTAGCTTGAAGGTGTTGCTTACTAGTGTGGGTCTGCAGGTTTGTGGAGAGGGCGGGGTTTACAGCTGGGAGGTGTGGCTTACTGGTGAGAGTCAGCAAGATAGGGGCGACATAGCTCAGGAGGTAAGACCGATTGTCTGGCAGTCGGAGGGTTGCCGGTTCAAACCCCGCCCTGGGAGTGTCGAAGTGTCCTTGAGCAAGACACCTAACCCCTAACCCCTAACTGCTCTGGCGAATGAGAGGCATCAATTGTAAAGCGCCTTGGATAAAAGCGCTATATAAATGCAGTCCATTTACCATTTACCAAGTCAGTGGAGAGGGCGTGGTTTACAGCTTAGGGGTGGGCCTTACTGGTGAGAGTCAGAATGTCCCCGTGGAAAGGGCGGGGTTGGGGGATGATGCGCAGGACAGTGGGAGGTGCGGGTGGAGGATGGGGAGGAGTTGGGCTTTGTTGGTGAGCGGGGTGATCTTTATAAGCAGGGGTGTAACGGTCATTGGTTTGTGTTCACAGGCAGATTTCCAGAGCCGTCCTCATCACTGACCGATCTTTGCTTCCTTCTGAATCTGAACAGCAGGTAGTAATCTCCTGTCCTATGGTTTCTCTTCAGACTTGCTATTAAAGGTTGTGTAGATACTGTAGTAACAGTGGCTTGTAGGAAGCTGTGTGTATATGAGAGAGAGAGAGAGAGAGCGGGAGGGAGAGAGAGAGAGAAAATGAACCCTGTGCTCTTCCTTCTGCAGATCTCCCTGGTTACGGTGCCCCCCCAGGAGACGGGGGGTCCTGCGGTTCAAGTTATTGAGCTCTGCTCGTCCAGCATGACGTGCATGCCAGGCACCTGTGAGTGTGCACTCGCCTTCACACGCTCTGTATACTGCATATTTAACCACTTCTCCTTTCCTCCTCATGTTACTGTTATTCATATTGCGTCTTTACCAAACTTGACTCATTTTCCTGAACACGTGAACAATGTCTACCTCTACAGCTTTCTAAACTCAACTAAGCTTATTCAAAAGCAAGACCTTTTCAGTACAAGAAAGACTAACTGGCTACATACGTTCACAAACTATTATTGCATGGGAGTTGCATTCATTTGCTTTGATTGTGACATCACAGTGTATTCTGGCTTAACCTGAAGTTGCAGCTCCTGGCCTGATTCTGTCTGCTCTCACAGAACAGCACGGAATCAGTCAGTACCATAGACACTGAGTTGTCCCTGTGAACACAGGCCCAGCACAGACACAGTCCCTGTGAACACAGGCTCAGCACAGACACAGTCCCTGTGAACACAGGCTCAGCACAGACATAGTCCCAGTGAACACAGGCCCAGCACAGACATAGTCTCAGTGAACACAGGCTCAGCACAGACCACAGTCCCAGTGAACACAGGCCCAGCACAGACACAGTCCCAGTGTACACAGGCCCAGCACAGACACAGGCCCAGTGAACACAGGCCCAGCACAGACACAGGCCCACAAGCCCAGCAGGACGTCTGCAGTCCGACGGCCGGTTCCACCATTAGCCCGATGGTTATTTATTGGGATTATCATTTCCAGCAGTAGTAGTCCTGCTATTTTTACAATCGATCAGCGCACATTTGAAGCTGTGATTTAGTGGCTGATTGATCTGCGGGGTGGAGAGCAGGCTATTGCCCTTCTGCATGAAGAGGGATGTTGGGCCGGGGGTAATCAGCGGAGCGTCCTGCCTCACCGGGGGTGGGATGGAGGGGCGGGGGGGTCGAGGGGGGGGGGCGTGATGGAGCCGCAGTGCGGCGCGGTCGCTCGCTCCTCCCGGTCCCGCCGGTAGATGGATGGCCGTGGCCCCCATAAGTAATGTAGTTCTACCTGAGTGGCTCACATGCAATCACAGCACAGTGATGAGGCTGACGGAAACACACACACAGCCCGCCACGGCAAAGACAATGATGCCATCTTTTATTACTGATGCGCGGATGAAATAAGACCCTGGTGCATGATGGATCCCGGAGCCTCAGACAGCCCTGCCCCCCCTCAACGACATCACGCTTTATGAGGACGTGTCATTGCTCCCCACCCCCCCCCCCCCCTCCTCCCGTGTCCTGTGAGGATGCAGGACACCACAGTGGGCCTCTGCTCTCCAGCTGTATCCATGGTGACCTCCCGCCATTAACGCGTCCCATACACCCGCTGTTAATCAAACCTTGTACACATTTGATGTGTTCATTGTAAATGCAGTTAATGTGCACATGCACGTGCGCATGCATGCATATGCGTGTGTGGGCGCGCATGCGTGTGCCACGAACACTAGGTTTGCTAGTTAATTTTTTAACAATGAAGATACTATTAGCATCTGCTATTAGCAAAAGCAAGTATTTTCTGTGTATATCACACACAGCACACATAATACATGTATTTCAGAAATGAATATACAGCATTGACCTGTGTGGATATTTCTTAAATTCCTCCTCCTCAGTGATTTGGTGAGAGTGGTGATAAGGTTGTCCGTTAGCGAGGAGCTTGACAGAGTCAGTGGGCAGGGCGGGGCCGGGCGGGGCGGGGCATGGTGCGATGTGGGCGGGGTGCACAAAGATGCTCAGCATACTCAAGGTTAAGCAGAGGGAAATGGAGTCATGGTGTACTCAGTGACCTGAGTTTGGCTCTTAGGCTCTTAATCTGGAGAGGCACAGCTCCATTGAGCATCCAGCAACAGCTGAGATGTGGTCCAACCCCTTTGTGTGAGCAGCCTGGAGCAGGCCTATCGCTGCCCCCCCCCCCCCCCCCCCCCCCCCCCCCCCCCCACGCCCATCCCGTCCCCAGCCTGGCCTAATTCACCACTGCAAGTCCTCTCTTTCAACCCCCCCCACCCCCACCTGAGAGCTCTGCGGTGACAGAGCCCTGTGATGCTGCCGGAGCTCTGGGGATTTCCCAGCAGCCCCTGCTCTCCCCGCGGATCCCGCTGCCGCCACCGGCGCGCTCCATCCCATCCCCGTCCCCCCATCCCCGCGCGGCCCTGACTGGCTCGCTTTGAAGCCGCCGTCCCCTCTGAGCCCCCCCCCCCCCCCCCCCCCGGCCCGACTCGGAGCCCCCCATTCGGGGGACCTGTTCCCCAGACACCTCCTCCCTTCCCACGCCCCTCTCTCTCTCTGCCCCGCTCAGATATGGTGCACCTCACCTGCCCCTCTTCCGGGACGGCCCAGGAGGACCTGGCGCCGCTGGTGTCCAGGCTTTTCGCAGAACCGCCCAGCGCTGAAGAAGAGGGTGAGTGAGACGCGCCTCGACTCTCACGGCACGCGCACAGGCCGTTCAGCTCAGTCAGAGAGAACACACAGTCACCACTCAAACCAACATTCATTCACTAAAGCATTCACAATGAGACTTTTCTGACAAACCTTCGAATTGTGAGAGACATGTATTTATTCTTCATTCATTTATTTATTTAAAAGTGGTAAGTATAGATGGCCTTGATATTTTCAATAGCATTATGTACATCCAGCATGTGTTCGTAGCCAAAGCCAGTTTCCAAAACTAGTGCCTTAATGGGCATTAAAAATGCATCACATTTTGAGATATAATCAGTAATCAATTTCTTATGATTGTTATTGATGGAATACCACTAATACCAATATGTGAGTGTTATTAATTTGATATGAGTTATCAAAAATAAATATGTTGGTATTGGTGTGATTGATATGAGGTATGATCAGTAATGACTGGCAGTAATGATTAATATTGACGTGATTTGAGATATTATTAGTAGCAGCAATAGTTGAAATTGAACTGATATGAGATATTATCGGTACTAAGCATGGTTGATAGTGAAGTAAAATAAGATATTATCAGTACTAAGCATGGTTGATAGTGAAGTAAAATAAGATATTATCAGTACTAAGCATGGTTGATAGTGAAGTAAAATAAGATATTATCAGTACTAAGCATGGTTGATAGTGAAGTACAATAAGATATTATCAGTACTAAGCATGGTTGATAGTGAAGTAAAATAAGATATTATCAGTACTAAGCATGGTTGATAGTGAAGTAAAATAAGATATTATCAGGACTAAGCATGGTTGGTATTGAAGTTAAATAAAATATTTGGACTAAGCATGGTTGATATTGAAGTAAAATAAGATATCGTCAGTACTATGCATGGTTGATATTGAAGTGATATGAGATAAGTACTAAGCATGGTTGATATTGAAGTGAAATAAGATATTATCTGGACTAAGCGTGGTTGATATTGAAGTGATATGTTAAAAGTAACGACCATGATTGGTACTGATAGAATGTGAGATACGGTCAGTAATAAATTTGATTGATATTGACAAAATATGAGACAGAATCAGTGATAAGTAGGATTGATATCGATGGAATATTAACTATTATCAGTGATACGTTTGATTAATACTGATGGAATATGAGAGATTATCAGGAAAAAGTGTGATTGATATTGATGTGCGTCAGGTGCCTGTTCTATTACTGTCAGGGTTGACTCCCTTCATAATAAATTAGAGCGTGACCTCTGGTGTGACCTCCAGTTATTATAAATGATAAAAATAGTGTCTTTGCATATGTCTGAAGGGACTGAAGACCCAGTTAGTGTGAGACATGGTGTTTTTATAAACTGCAGACCAATGCGCCTCTCTCTCCCCCTGTCTCTCTCTCTCTCTCTCTCACACTTACTGTGTTGTGTTAAAGAAGCGCCTCACGGCTGCGCAGTAAAGTCCGGACTCGGTCCGGACACGCGTCTGCGCAGCAGAGTCCGAGCGCTGTCTGGACTGAGCGCTGCAGGGTCCAGGGCCGTTATATATCCATCTGTCAGCAGCGGACAGACCCCATCATCAGGGCTCTGTCATGCCAGATTAAGACCTTCTCCCCTTCTCCCCTTCGCTCTCTTCTCTTTCCTCCCTGGGCCTCCACCTTTCCCTTCACTCTTTCCTCCCCCCCTCTCTCTCTCCCCCCCTCTCCGTCCCTCCCCCTCTCCCTCTCGTTGGGAGTGTGGTGGAGAGCGGTGGGCTCCAGTGCAGCGCGACGCCTCTTTTTATCATGTGAATGAGGTAGTAGTATTTTAATTAAAATGTCAGAACAAATAGTGTGAGAGTTATTGAGGATGAATCACTACATAAGAGAAGCACTGAGGCAGAACAGGTCAAAGAGGCAGAGTCACCTGGATTACAGTGGAGGGTGGAGGGGGGGGGGGGGCAGGGGGACTGAGGAGAGGAACTGTGTGAGGACAGCGGTCACAGCACAGTGGAGCACCCTGTCCTTTACAGAGCACCTGAAAACTTACACTGCACCAGTACAGATAACCTAAACACTAACGTTGCATCAGAAGAGTGAACCTAAATACTAACACTGCATTAATACCGCACACCTAAACACGAACACTGCATTAATACAGAGCACCTGAAAACTTACACTGCACCAGTACAGAGAACCTCAACACTAACACTGTGTCAGTATAGAGAACCTAAGCACTAACACTGTACCAGTATAGAGCACCTAAACACTAACACTGCACCAGTATAGAGCACCTAAACACTAACACTGTGTCAGTATAGAGAACCTAAGCACTAACACTGTACCAGTATAGAGAACCTAAACACTAACACTGCACCAGTATAGAGCACCTAAACACTAACACTGCACCAGTATAGAGAACCTAAACACTAACACTGTGTCAGTGTAGAGAACCTAAGCACTAACACTGCGTTAATACAAAGCACCAAAACACAAACCTTGCATTAATACAGAGCACCTGAAAACTTACACTGCACCAGTACAGAGAACCTCAACACTAACACTGTGTCAGTATAGAGAACCTAAGCACTAACACTGTACCAGTATAGAGCACCTAAACACTAACACTGCACCAGTATAGAGCACCTAAACACTAACACTGTGTCAGTGTAGAGAACCTAAGCACTAACACTGCGTTAATACAAAGCACCAAAACACAAACCTTGCATTAATACAGAGCACCTGAACGCTTACACTGCAGCAATGCACAGCACCTAAACTCTAATATTACGTTAATACCGAACACCTAAGCACTAACACAGCATTAATACAAAGCACTGAAACACAAACCTTGCATTCATACAGAGCACCTGAAAACTTACACTGCACCGATATAGAGCACCTAAACGCTAGCACTGCATCAGAACAGAGAACCTAAACACTAACACTACATTAATACAGGATACCTAAACACTAACACTGCATCAATACAGAGAACCTAAACATTAACACTGTGTCAGTATAGAGAACCTAAGCACTAACACTGCATTAATACAGCACACCTAAACGGTAACCCTGCACCAGTACAGAGTACCTAAACACTAACACTGCATGAACACAGAGCAACTAAATACTAACACTGCATTAATACAGAGCACCTAAACACGAACACCGCACTATTATATAGCACCTAAACGCTAGCACTGCATCAGAACAGAGAACCTAAACACTAACACTACATTAATACAGGATACCTAAACACTAACACTGCATCAATACAGAGAACCTAAACATTAACACTGTGTCAGTATAGAGAACCTAAGCACTAACACTGCATTAATACAGCACACCTAAACGGTAACCCTGCACCAGTACAGAGTACCTAAACACTAACACTGCATGAACACAGAGCAACTAAATACTAACACTGCATTAATACAGAGCACCTGAACACTAATACGACATCAGTACAGAGCACCTAAATACTAATGCTGCACCAATACAGGGCACCAAAACAAGAAAAGTGTACCTAAACACTAACAGTGCATCAATACGAAGAACCTAAACGCTAACACTGCACCATTACAGAGAACATAAACACTAAGACTGCATCAATGCAGAGATCCTGAGCACTAACACTGCATTAAAACAGAGCAACTAAACACTGCCACTGCATCAGCAAAGTGCAGCTGAACACTAGCAATATCAGTACTAAGCAGCTGAACACCAACACTGCATCAACTCAGAGTAGCTGAACATTAACACTGCATCAGCACAGAGCAGCTGAACACTAACACCGTATCAGCACAGAGTAGCTGAACACTATCACTATCAGCACAGGGCAGCTGAATATTAACACTGCATTAGCACAGAGTAGCTGAACACTATCACTGTATCAGCATAGAGTCGCTGAACACTATCACTGTATCAGCACAGAGTCACTGAACACTATCACTGTATCAGCATAAAGCAGCTAAACACTAAGGCTGCATCAGCACAGAGCAGCTGAACACACAGAGCAGCTGAACACACAGAGTAGCTGAACACTATCCCTGTGTCGGTGCAGGGCGTGTGTGCGGTTTGTTGTACACAGTGCTGGTGAGAGCAGAGAGCAGGCCGCGCTCACTGCTCTCTCCCCAAATGAACAGAATCAGTCAGCAACCTGAGGCAGGAAAAGTAACACATATTATAATTGTGTGACATTTTGATAATGACCGTTCTGACATTTCAGACTGACACCTTTTTTTCCCCTGTCTGTTTTGGTCTCCTGCATTTTAAAGGGTAATGACACAGAGTGACAGCTTTACTGTTTAAAACCTGCGGCCTGTTCACAGCTTCAAATCCTCTTCTGTCGTTTATAGAAGGCCGCTCCAAATCCAGCTCGCACACCCATCAAAGAGCAACACAAAACACACAAACTAAATGTCAGCTATCAGTGAGAATCATGTTACCTTTAGGATAAACTCATTGCTTCCTCTCACTAGAATATCTCTCCCCTCTTCTGTAATATGCACCTGCTTATTAACATACCAATAAATTCTCATTAATGTCGTGTCTTATTAAAAACAGCCTACATACATGTGCACTACGCATTTCAAATATTCCAGTTGCTTACAAGTACTTTTTCATAGATGTCTTGTAAAATACAGTATTTAGAAATACAAGGCATTTGAATGTTTAAATGTGTTTGGACATGTGTTTTTAACTTATATTAAAGTAATAGAGACTGAATGTATTTGAATTGATTCAGTAAATATTTGGCTTTATAACGTATTTAATTGTATTTTTGTATTTGTAAAAACTCTTGCGTGCTCTTTCCTTTCTTTCTAATATAAACCAGCATACTACTGAGTGGTACTACTTCAATCTTTGATTATGGTATGTACTCAGGGTATCTGTCAACTCCCCAAAAGATGTCCGTCCAGTTTTCTGAGGGAAAAAAGAAACACTGGAACCCAGATTTTTTGCCTTGTGAATTTAATTAGAAAAGGCAAATCTTCATTGCTTGCCATAACACAGGCAACCACCACTTAAGAAAAAATGTTTTGAAAATCATTTTCTTTCCTCCTTTAAGGCATGTTTTCTGGGATGTCTCCCAACTCTACGTGCAACTTGGGAGAACAAAGCAAGCAGCTGCGGTCAAAAAATGAAGCGTGGTGGCTGAGCGAGTAGAATGCACCTCTAGCCCTGCATGTTATTAAATGTCCCGACAGCAACGACCGGGGGAACAAAGACAGGCCACAAATGGGCTGGACAGAGACACAAAGAGTGAGAACGGGGCGCTGCTGCCTAGCGCTCCCAAAATCACTCGAAAAAGTCCTGTCAGGAGTTGGCTGCAGCGCACGGCTTTTCTGCAGCGCCGGTGCCAAGAATGATCAGAGACGGAAAGAACATTCTCCGTTTGTGTGTAGCTCATTACTAACGCGAGCAGTAAATAAGATTAAGTGACAACGCAGTGAATGTGTTGCTGTTCCTCAAGATGAACGTAATGAAAAATGAATGAAAATGAGGTAGTCTGGCAGTGTCATACTTTATAACTTCATGCATTTCACTATTTGAGTTTTAAGGTGGACCATGTTCTGAGGGGGGAGGGGGGTTGCCTGTTAATTTGCTGTAATTTAAATAGTGAATCACTATATGTAGCTGAATTAGGATACAGTTGCCTATTTCTACCCTTTAGTTCTGCGGCTTAATATAGTAAGAATTGTGTACACTCAGTTCAGATGAGCTGGTTGTGTTTTGGTGCAGGTGAGCTGGTTGTGTTTTGGTGCAGGTGAGCTGGTTGTGTGTTGGTGCAGGTGAGCTGGTTGTGTTTTGGTGCAGGTGAGCTGGTTGTGTTCTAGTTCAGGTGAGCTGATTGTGTTTTGGTGCAGGTGAGCTGGTTGTGTTTTGGTGCAGGTGACCTGGTTGTGTTTTGGTGCAGGTGAGCTGTTTGTGTTTTGGTGTCAGTGAGGTGGTTGTGTTTTGGTGCAGGTGAGCTGTTTGTGTTTTGGTGTCGGTGAGGTGGTTGTGTTTTGGTGCAGGTGAGCTGGTTGTGTTCTAGTTCAGGTGAGCTGATTGTGTTTTGGTGTAGGCGAGGTGATTGTGTTTTGGTGTAGGCGAGGTTATTGTGTTTTGGTGTAGGTGAGCTGGTTGTGTTTTGGTGCAGGTGAGCTGGTTGTGTGTTGGTGCAGGTGAGCTGGTTGTGTTTTGGTGTAGGTGAGCTGGTTGTGTTTTGGTGCAGGTGAGCTGGTTGTGTTCTAGTTCAGGTGAGCTGGTTGTGTTTTGGTGTAGGTGAGCTGGTTGTGTTTTGGTGTAGGTGAGCTGGTTGTGTTTTGGTGCAGGTGAGCTGGTTGTGTTTTGGTGCAGGTGAGCTGGTTGTGTTCTAGTTCAGGTGAGCTGGTTGTGTTTTGGTGCAGGTGAGCTGGTTGTGTTTTGGTGCAGGTGAGCTGGTTGTGTTTTGGTGCAGGTGAGCTGGTTGTGTTTTAGTGCAGGTGAGCTGGTTGTGTTTTGGTGCAGGTGAGCTGGTTGTGTTTTGGTGCAGGTGAGCTGGTTGTGTTCTAATTCAGGTGAGCTGATTGTGTTTTGGTGCAGGTGAGCTGGTTGTGTTTTGGTGCAGGTGACCTGGTTGTGTTTTGGTGCAGGTGAGCTGTTTGTGTTTTGGTGTCAGTGAGGTGGTTGTGTTTTGGTGCAGGTGAGCTGTTTGTGTTTTGGTGTCGGTGAGGTGGTTGTGTTTTGGTGCAGGTGAGCTGGTTGTGTTCTAGTTCAGGTGAGCTGATTGTGTTTTGGTGTAGGCGAGGTGATTGTGTTTTGGTGTAGGTGAGCTGGTTGTGTTTTGGTGCAGGTGAGCTGGTTGTGTTTTGGTGCAGGTGAGCTGGTTGTGTTTTGGTGCAGGTGAGCTGGTTGTGTTTTGGTGCAGGTGAGCTGGTTGTGTTTTGGTGCAGGTGAGCTGGTTGTGTTTTAGTGCAGGTGAGCTGGTTGTGTTTTGGTGCAGGTGAGCTGGTTGTGTTTTGGTGCAGGTGAGCTGGTTGTGTTTTAGTGCAGGTGAGCTGGTTGTGTTTTGGTGCAGGTGAGCTGGTTGTGTTTTGGTGCAGGTGAGCTGGTTGTGTTTTGGTGCAGGTGAGCTGGTTGTGTTTTGGTGTAGGCGAGGTGATTGTGTTCTGGCTCTGCTTGGTGTATTCAGTCTCCTGACAGTGTGATGCTGTGTGTTCCAGGCGAGGTGGACGGTGAGAAGCCGGTGCTCTTGTGGGCTCTGTACTTCAACATGAGAGACTCTTCAGGCGTGGACAGGAGCAGCTACAGCCTGCCCAGCAATGTGTACCCGTGCACAGGCCCGGACCCTGCGCTGGGGAGCGACAACGCCATCGCACTGGTGCGTGTGCTTTCCTCACACTGTAAACCACTCTGCTGCGTTAGCGGTGGGTCTGTTAGCATGCTGTACATACTGAGCGGTGTTTCTCTCTGTCTGCCTTCCCTGCAGGCTGAGGCCGTGTTCCAGCAGCTCCTCCCAGACGAAGAGTTCTGCCCTCCTGCCCCCAATCCAGAGGACATCGTGTACGACGGGGAGGGGCCTCAAGGGGAGGGGGCCGGCTTTGGAGAGCCCGTCCAACCAGATAGGGGTGGGGGGCAGGGGGAGGGTGAAGCTCGGGGTGAGGGTGATGGGAAGGAGGAGCAAAAGTCGGAGTCAGAGCAGGACAATGAGGGATCGCAGATGGGCGTGGCTGCGGAAGACCCGCCTCCTGCTCCTCCCACTGAAGAATAGCCTGCCCCTCCCCTCTGTGACCACATCCTGTGCTCCAAGCCCTGCCCCTTCCATATTCAGTAGTGTAGTTTCTCAGAGCTTCAGTTTACTTCTCCAGAAAGCCTTATCTGTACAGCGCCTTCCCTGATGCAGCCTGGCAGTGTGTGAGAATGTATCCAACATGCCCGTCCTGTACACATTCTGTGCTCAGGCTGAGTGCCGGCATCTCCTCTCTCTGTCATAGGGACAGACAGGGTGATGCGCTACAGTGTTGTCTGGACAGAAAAGCGGCCATTTTGGATCTAATGAACACGCATTCCTTTTTTTTCTTTGTGGCTGTTTCTGCAGTACCAGGGCTTCAGGCTCTCTCCTCCGTTCCTTAACACACAACTTGCATACGCACACGCGCACACACACACACACACACACAGACATACACACGCGCACAGACATACACAAGCGCACAATTCATTTTGTAACTGTGGGGTTCTTTGGCTTTTTATTGCAGAAGTAAAACAGTTTATTAGGGACTGGAACATATCCCCCAATATATCGCCTGTCAGAGTTTCCCTGCCTTACCAGTTACCCCGCCTTACCAGTTACCCCATGCACCCCATCACCCCTACTAACCACACTGCACTATCCGTCTCCCCTCAGCCCGCTGTGCTGTGCACTCCGATACATGACTGCACTGCCTGTGCCCCACTGTGCGGTCTGCACTGTGTTACCCAGCTGTGCTATCAGTATTCCGCTAACCCGCTAACGCTCTGTCTGACCCGTGCTGTGCTTTTCAGCACGAACGTGTCATTTCAGGACCAGAAGGTCCCCAGGATCGACCCCCCCCCCCTCCTCCCCCCCCACAACGCTGCAGCTGAGTGCCATTTTACCACCTATTTACAGTATCAGAATACAGCCAGCTCTTCGTCCTATATCGGTCTGTACTGTATTGTGCTTTATTTATTATCAAATTTTATTATCGTCGTATTTACCATTGTGATGATTCCATTTTGCATTTAAACTGGATGACAATAAATATCTAATGGCTTGCATCATTTCGGTGTCTGAAGGTAGATTGGTGTTTTCAGTTCAATGTGCGCTTGTGTTTCAAGCGTGTATGTGTGTCAGTGTGTTTTATTAACAGACTGACTTTTCTTAATCCAGAGTTAAGCCTCCTGTACTCTCTGACTAGGTTCTTAGAGCTACTTCTTTGCTGCATACTCTACTCAACCAAAGGACTCTGTGAGGTTAGGGCCCACTTGTGAGCCTCTGAGATTGGTGTTGACAGAAGGGGTAAATGTGCAGTAACACTGAGCAGAAGCAAGACGCATTCTTTAAATAATTATTCACCGTCCAGGACAAAGCACTTTGGGGATAGACTGAACCGGGCTGGTGTGGAAGCAGCCCTGCTGACATCACTCATCAGAGCAGCGAAATGCTAGTCCTACAGGGTTAGTACCACCTACCTACGAAACGACACATAAACGATAGCTAGCTACTCACAGAAAACTTTTGAGACAAGCCCTTCAGTCTTTTTATTAGACTCCCATCAGTGACATTTTCATTTGAAAACAATGGGTCACTAGCTAGCAAAAAAAAGCGACGTTAAAAGTTTATTCTAGAGAACTGTAGTGTACCAAGTTGTGAATTTGATCATGAACTTGGGCTCTACACCGGTACCATTTTGAAAGGTATATTTGTGTCAAGTGGATCTTGCTAGCCTGAAGGAGACCTTACACCAAATAGAAATATGAAGTATTTAAATTAAGTAGTCATTATTAGTGAAGCCCGGATGACCTGCCATGATGCTGTCAACAGTATTTTAATGTGCTATATTATTTCATGAGGCTATTTGGCTAGATAGCTGCAGTACATTACATTGAAGCATTTATATGCTCTTCCCAAAGTGACTTGCGTAAGTGCGATCAAAAAGGTTTAGGCAACACAGAGCTGGTGCCAAGTCGTTAGGGTCACTGCCGATAACTGTTAATGCATAACTTAACAGCAACGTAAACATACAACATAAATGTAGTTCCTCGAGCAGCAAATTAGTTCTTGAGGATATAGTTTCAGATGTACATAGGTGGAGCTAGTAAGCCATAAAAGCGGTCATAGTTCAACATTACTTGAGCTGTGATGCAATTTCAATATGTGTTTTTTCAGTCTGTATCTTACAATAGACTCTACTGTAGTGGGGAGCTCTTTCCACCATTAGGAGCCAGAGTAAAGAAAAACTGTGATCATCACGATGGTCTAAGTAAAGTGGTAGTAAAGGCTCACCCTCACCATACTTGTAACAGCCATAGTGAGGAGCCACGCATAGCCTGCTAAATCTGTCTGTGAAACCTACTCTAAGTAACGCCAGTAGATGAGATTGTTTGCATGAGAAGCAAAGAGGTGATACAGTGATAAGGCACGGTGGTCTAGGGCTCTTGTACACTACAAGCCAGCACAATGTGAGCCGTTAGCATTATTTCTTAGATTAGTCTGACAATGAGCTACCAGGTAGGTCATCCGGAGGAGGTAGATTAATTTGTCCGAACAGCGGCTCTTGAAAACAGCCTAAATGCAGCCATACAAGAAATTGTAATGAGAGAAATTAGAGGTAAGATATACAGCACAAGGTGCTGGAGTCCTGGAGCAAGCATAAAACCATTCAATAAAGACATTTTAAATGGCTGTCTTGAATCTTGTAAGTAGGCCATATTTTGTGATAAAACAGCCTTTATATAGCCTTGAATACTCAATATCAATAATGAAATAGCTCCTGCTTTTGCCTGATTGTTACTTGGAGGAGCAGCAGTGTTCAGTTTCAGCTGGAGGCCATACAGAGAGGCCAGCAAGGAGAGAGCTGCTGTAGTGTATCAGGGCAGCAGAAGGAGCTGGGCAATCAGCTGGGCAGCATGTAATGAGGAAAGGGTGGGTTTGTGGGTATTGTAGGGGGAAAAAACCGGCAGCCTTGAGCTATTGTTGGAATAGTCCCAGTAAAAGACATTCATATTACCCTTCAATGCAGTCTGCACGTGATCTTTAATTCCGCTAAACAAATGACTATGGTCCGCATTGTGTCGTTGATATTAAAGTATATATACGTAGAATAACGGCAAAGATGTATGTGACGCATACAAGATGTGAATGGAACTCAATGAATGTGATACACATCCCCACGTAGGGTTAATTGTACTTCAGCCAACCCACCAACATGGCTTTGGAAGTAAAGAAATAAATATGCCAACGTCTAAATGGAACTACAAGAACCCCCAACCACCCCCCCCCCCCCCCCCCCCCCCCCCCAAATTGAATAACTTAAATAACTGGATGAATCAACCGATTCATATTTCAAATGCTTCTCTTTTACTGTGATCTCTCTGCCATAGCTTATTACAATTACAAATGACTGAGCTGCTCAAGGTTGCTGTATACTAAATATATAAACAAGGTTTATTTAGTTTACTTGTATTCATGAAAGTGTAACTCTTAATTTAGTGACGTTTAAAGATAGGCTACTGTAAGAAAAATGGGAAAATAAAATCGCATATCTCTTGTCTCTAGACTTCTGATAAATGATAGAAAGCCCCTCTTGTGACATGACTTCTAAGCAGTTGCCTGTTTTTTCCAGGAAAAAATGCGCACACAGGAAAAAAAGTTACGCGCTAATGATGCACCCTGAATGGACTGTGGAAAACATTTTCTCCGACAGGTGCAAACCATTTTCCATGCGGAAAATCCAACTAACCTAATGATATGTGATGGAACAGCAGCTGCAGCACAGGCCGAGGTGCCGTTTAACATTTGAGAGGTATTCCCACTTTCAAAAAACCGGCCATTCACTTGGGACGAATGGGAGGACTGAAAAGGGGCTCCGGCGAAGACAAAGACAGCGGAGACGGCAAGAAGAGACGGGTTAGTTTGAGAGCTGGGTGGAACATATGGTTCGGTCTTCAAACAGTGCTATGAGCTCAGTCTCTTTGTCTTTCTCTAATTTAATCACGGTACTGGTGAGGCCGTTTACTGGAGAAATGGCGATGAGTTCCCCTTAAACACATGGCTCAGTTATTAGTATCTTGTCAAAATGGCCTGCTTTATCCGAACATCGTGCATCTTTCTGGCAGCACGAGACAGACTTGCCTGTGGGTTTACACGCTGCATTTCTATGAGCACTGTAGACGGCAGGCTGGCCTTTCCCGCGCCCTGCAGACCGCGCTAACGCACAGTACCACAGATCAGCTGTAATGGCTCTGCGGCCCCAGTCACCCACCAGATGGCTGACAATCCCTGCAGACACTGTACACCAAACGGCAAATCTCCAGCAGTAGTGTGATGGAATCCCATCAGGCGCGTGCCTAAATCGGCCGTCAGTCGTTTATTTCCACCATTGCGTTGTGTTGTGTCTTGGAGTTTTTGTTCTTTATTTCTTGGTGAGTGACCCTATTTCTCAATTGTATCATTGGGAATCAATTTTCTGCATGGCAAGTCCTGACATTATAACGCAAAGGGTAAATACTGCTACCGGCAAGACAGCGATCAGACAGACGTGCGTGTCTCCGTGGGGGGCGGTTAGGAAGACCACAGAGAATTCGGTCTTGGTTATTGAATATTTGCATTTTTTTCACAGATTCCCTTGACTGCTTGTCCCGCGTCTGCGCGCTCGCGATGACCCCACGGGTGTGCAAACGCTGCATACAGGTATAGGCGATGCTTGCTACTTGCGGCAAGCGCAAGCACTGCTGCGCTCAGCATGCTTTTGCGGACGGTATCGCTCTTGGAAACCGTCCTCGACCTTGCTCTTCAAGACTCACTTCCCTTACAAAAGGACTACTCCACGTGCTGTTAAAAAAGAATCGTTTTGCGACATGCTTGGCCACACAGAGCCAGGATTTATGATTTACACGTCGACATTCGTCTTTAAAACGTATCCGTACCGAATTGCCAAGAGCACATAAATGCCACTCATTTGATACGTGGAGAAATACAGTGAAAGAATGCACCCCATTTCAAATATATAATATAAAGTTAAAAACTTAAGTTGAAAAATTGTCATAACGCTATAATTACCAGTACAATTGCCATTTTACCAGGCAACTGCCACTTACGATTGGCTTATGCAGGTGCGCCCAACCCTTACAGAACTCTTGATGCGCGCGCGTACACTTGAGGAGCATACAAAAGTTTCCTGTTCCGTGGCGCAGTGCTCACCTATAGTACCCCTTGTCGCCGTCATTTAATACGCATAAAGCGCCATCTTGTGGTATTATTAAATAGTTGCATTCCTCGCTAGTATTGCAAGCACATGTATAGTGTATTTGCATAAAAATCTTAACTTTAAATATGCGTTATAAACATTCTAAACTGCAGAATTAGATTTGGTCTGGAATGTCAAACGTAATGGCATGTCTTATTTCTTTGAAACAGTCTCAGCTGAGTTCTGTAATAGTGTTAGCAAAAGTATTTGGCTGCTCCCTACATGTTCAAAATATTTTGTTGACCACTCAGTAGCATTTACTTTTGTTTACAAGTCTAATTGTTAGCTAACTACATGTATGATTGATAAATTGGCCTTCTGCACCATCCTGGTGATGCTGCACTTTGGTATTCCTTTGCTTTCCATTCAGAAGATCACTTTTCTAAATGGAGAAGGATCCCTTGTCCTTATAGACTTCAGTATACAAATTAGGCTCACACAGACATGAGTCAGAGGAAGACTCAACTGGTGGACTTGCAGGAATCCGACTGGTCAGTGGATGGACGTGCGAACTGAAACCAGCCTATCCCTAGGTGCTATCTAGGTGATGGATGCTAGAGTCCAGGGGACCTGTTCAGACCACACTCAGCACTGGAAGAGTCCAGGCTCCATACCATGGGGACGATGCAGGCACTGGAACCATTTGAACAGTCTAGCTACAACAAGGATGATAAATTCCTATGGATGAGTGTCTGCTAAGTGAGTGCAATGTAATATAGTGTAATGTAAGTGATGTATTCATGTAATCTGACTTTTTTGTTTACATAGCAATTAGTTCGGTCCTTTAGCAGACTAAGCTAGTTGACGCTGCAAACAGTATAAAACCATGTTATCATTTACCATGTTTTATTCTGTTTTTTTTCTTTTGTAAATTTAATTTATTTGTATGATTATATAATCACTGTTCAATTAAATAATTCCTAATGTCTTCATTTAAATCGTGCCTAATTTCGAAGGCCTAGTTCTGCAGGCCGGTATTTATCCACACGTTGCTTCATATTTAACATCCAAATTTGCCAAAACAGCAGTACCCATTCAAATGGCATGTAAAGGTTCTCTAGGCATTCCCCAACGAGGGGCCACAGCACAGTCAGGTGGCTGTGGCGTCGCCTCTGTAGCCCCAGGCGACATCGTCCCCTACGCGAAGCAAGCATCACAGGACTGAACACCCTAATGGAATTATCTCCGGTAATGCTGGGACTATGACATCCGAAAACGAAAGAAATTCAGGTATATTTTATCTACTGGTTAATGTATGTGTAGGCAAGTGGTCTTTTGGGGAAAATAAAATAGCTTGGTGTGTTACTATATATTAATTGTTGACGAGAATCGTTGTTTAAATGTGTATAAGTGTTACATTGATATAAAGTAGTTAAAATGCAAGATGTCATGATTTAGAGTCGCACAAGTGACTTAGAATAAATGTCGTGGCGGTAGTTTTTTATCCGTATGCTACTGTACATCGTAATTGATACAAGCGTCTGTCAAGTGATTGTAATGTCATCTAATAGCGGCAAACGCAGGCAACATTCTGATTTCTGGTAGAGTTTAGGTTAAAGGGTATTTCGGGATTTAAAAAAAAAAAATCAGTTTAGAATCACATCATTGGCCACAGTATATTTTACTCAAATACAATTAAGCAATTGTAGGTAATAACACTAATGTGGCATTCACGGAAAGTGTTTAATCCGTGCCATGCTTAATATACCTCGTTCGCAGCTCTGTCCAAAAACCTCGATTTATCTCAAAACCTCGGTGATTTCTCCAGACAATCGGAGCAGTGTGGAGTTAAAACTGGCGGAGAGTGAATGGTAAAGATTGTGTTATTGTCGTAGGGGCGAAGAATAGGAGGTGACCATGGAGGATAGCCGCGGGAGTCTCCATTTCTTAAAAACTTCACAGAAAAGAGCCAGCGCACGCAATGTCTCCAAGGAGGGTAGCCTGCAGGTGCGCGTGATCTTCCTGGACGATTCTGAGCATGTGTTCGAAGTCGAGGTAAAGAAAATATCAACTTATCTATTCGGTTAATAATCTCAAAGTATATTTTATAATTGTACTGTACGCATATTTGTACCATATTAATTCCCATTTTATTGAGTTATGTTAGTTGGAAATAGAGTAATAGTGGAGTTTCTAAAAACCTAATTAAAACTTACGACGGAGCTACTCACCAACACACCCCCAAAGGGGCTAACCTGCGTGAGCCCTGCTCATCTTTATCATTTTCTATCTTGCGTTTCCTTTGGTTATACTGACTGTTGGGGGATGGTGCTCTTCTGTCTCATGTGCTTTGCTGGCACAGTGTCGGCATTATGGTCCCCATTATTGCTCGTGCTTGTTCGCATTGAGCTTTGGAGTTTGGCCGCCTGAGGGCGTGTTGTACACATCTCCTGCGTGAGAGTGAGGACAATGCGCGTGGAGCCCTAGCCGCTGAAGAGAAAGAGGGAGCTCCTTAGTGGCGCGAGAGAGTGACTGCGGGGCTTGTGGGAGTAGAGGCTGACTCTCTGCGTGTGCTCATATCCATCTGGCCCACTTCCTCCCCTCTTACCTCTGGGCATGAGATGGCTCTACCCCCCCCCCCCCCCCCTTTTTCTAAGAACGGGGACAGAGCAGTCGTTTTTTAATGTATTGCCATCGAAATGAGTCTTCACATCTTCAAATAGCTTTAGCTTGGCAATGGTCTAACTGTGGTTGGAGTACTACACTGCTGAAAAGATGAATTTGTTTTTTTTTATTGTGTTTATTTAATGGGGACAATGCACACACGCCCATTTTCCCAAAGAATTATCTTATGTAAAAGTTCCAGATCCTCTTAAGATATTCTGTTTTTATTGTGGTGAATGGAAAAGGGTCAAGGATATGGGCCATATTGTCCACAGCAATGTGATAAACTGGGTTCAATCTGACCAACTTCCTTATATCCTTTATCCTACAAAGGTACATAATTTTATCTTCAACAAATTAATTAAACACACCAGGAAACAGGACAACCGCTGTTTAGTTCAGTTAGATTTTCATATTCCTCACCACTGAGAAACACACTCCATCAACAACAGCATCTATGTCATTTATTAATGTATTCTTCAGTATTGACAAAAATAGGCTGTGGTCTCTGAAGATCCTTAAATTATAGTAGTCTCTAGTGGAGACGGTCTATACCCCATTTCCCTCTACGGAACTGAAACCAGCTCACCAGTTATTCCCCGTTTCCACTGTAGACCTGGCACCAGGCTGCCTGCCTTGTTACACCCCTTTGCCACTGCATTATACCCATTTCTCCCTGTAGAGGTGGAAACAAACTGGCTCAGTGTACCCATGGGCTGGCTGCTGTGGGAAAATATGTTGGAAATAAACTGACCGGTGGAGGAAACGCCTCCCTTTGGCTTCTTCCTCCTGCCCTAAATATGAAGACAATCGTGTAATTACTGTCATAGACATTGCTTTGTACATGATGGAGCTGAATTGTACAAGTATCACATACATCTTTAGAGGCAAACATTTTGCTTACTGTTTATTGCTGCGCAGAGATACTCTTTTACCTAATGCACATAACGAAGTGAACTGACTGAGTGATTGTTTTTAGATTCACAGGATGACAGCATTAACTTTTGTTTGTTTTGGTTGTAGCCAAGGATTATGGGAAATGACTTTTATAACAGAGTGTGTGGACACCTGAAGCTCCTGGAGAAGGAATACTTTGGGTTGGAGTTCCGTCACCACAGCGGTGGCTACGTGAGTGACACACAAAGCGTGGTCCTGTGAATAGCTGTGGGTGGAGCCAATAATTAGTTGTCTAAGGGGCTGTGGGTAGAGGCAAGGATTAGTCCTGCAAGAAGCTGTGGGAGGAGCCAGTGATTGGTCCTTTGTAAGACTGTTGGTGGAGTCAGCAATAAGCCAGTGATTAGTGTGAGAGTCTGTGGATGGAGCTTCCAGTTCCAGTCTGAATCAGCACACTTGCCTACTATTGAATATACAACTTGTATACTTAATAGTAGGAAAATGCGCTGATTTGGACATGGCCAGAATGATAGCTGAGTTAGTGCCTCACAGCAAGCACTCACATATTTTTGTGATGTTCTCAGAGGGTCAAGTTTTCTATAATCTGCGTCTCTTTAATTGCAGGTGTGGGTGGAGCTCCTGAAACCACTGGCAAAACAGGTTATAAGTAAGTTTCAGGTAATTTAAGTGATGCCTCTGCTCAGACATCTGTGGAACTTGGAACAGCATCTGAAAATAATCAATTTTTCTGTTCTCCATTTTATTTTGTAGTGAAAATTTTCAGTACATTACCAGTGTTCAGGGAATGGTCAGCATAGGGTGACCTTCTCTCTTGCCTGATTCACTGGACGCCTTACTGTGATCGCACAGGACTGAACCAATGGCACGAGACCTTCTCTCTTTTCCTTACAGGCACCGGTGACATCACTTTCCGCTTCATCGTCAAGTTCTTCCCCCCGGATCCAGGGCGGCTGCAGAAAGATTTGACCAGGTGTGTGACTCCTCCCACCGGGCATACCCATCCTGTCTGTGCAGGTGTGTCAGTGCTCACATGTGTTATGTTTCCACAGATACCTGTTTGCATTGCAGATCAAACAGGATCTATCCAATGGGAGCCTCACCTGTAATGACAACAGCACTGCTTTGCTGGTCTCCTATATATTACAGTGTAAGTTGCTACAATTCCCCTGTTTCACTGTAAGACCAGATGGAATGTGATGAGAAAAATGAGTGAAGATGAAGACCGTTGTGTTGGGTGCGGTTTTCACCTGTAGCAGAGTTGGGCGACTATGACGAGCAGCTGGACATGCAGCACCTGGACAGCAAGAAATACATCCCCAATCAGGAATACCTGGACAAAAAGATCATGCGCCTTCACAAGAGGCACAGGTATGTGAGCCAAGACCCATTAGGCCTGCCATCATCCATGTGTACCACTAGAGGTTTACTCATTTTTAGATTGTATATCTATATAGTCATTGCATATCAAGTCTGGCCAGGGAACCCCCCAAACGGTACCTTCAAGGACACCCAGGCACAAGATAATTACTATTGCAAAGGTGTTGTGGAAGTGGAAGTGGAGGTGTTGCTGAGGGGCAGGTGTCATGGATGTGGAGGCGTTGAGGACGTGTTGTGGAGGTGGATGTTGAGGGTGAAGTTGTGGAGGTTGAGGTGTTGTGGAGGTGGATGTTGAGCGTGGAAGTGGGTGGAGGCTGACGCTGCTGTGCTTCAGGGGCCGGACCCCAGCGGAGTCAGACGCGCTGCTGCTGGAGGTGGCACGCAAGCTGGACATGTACGGGATCCGCCTGCAGGCAGCAAGCGACGGCGAGGGCATGAGGATAAACCTGGCGGTCACGCACATGGGCCTGCTGGTCTTCCAGGTAAACACTGCTCTCCTAAAAGTAGGCTGTAATACTCAGGTGTCTCTTCACTAATCTCAATGCACGGCAGCGCTGATCTCCCAGGATGCACCTGCAGTTCCGATGTCCCTCTACCCTGTGGCTTATGGGAGCTCTGCTCCTCTGCTCTCATTGGTCCACTCATACACTCACTCGCTTCCTCTGTCACAAGTAAGTCTGCACAGATCCTCACCTGCTCACCAATGAAGATCTGTGGCACGAAACATTGGACACGCCTGCCTGAGGGCGATAGTTAAAAATCTACCTCTGAATGCTCATTCGAGTTCTGCCTCCAGAACATTCGTAAAAGATTTACCTCGGAATGTTTGATACTAGTGTTGTTGTTTTCCCTGTTTCCAGGGTAACAGAAAAATCAACACTTTCAGCTGGGCCAAAATCCGGAAGCTGAGTTTCAAGAGGAAACACTTTTTGATAAAACTTCACGAGAAGATTGTGGTGAGTAGTTCTCTCTTAAGGGGACATGAGCAGGTCATGAGGAGTTTCAGATTTCCTAAATCCTATAAAGCTGGGTAATTATGTGTTAAGAATATCCTACTAGTGATGCTGTGTTCATGTGTGTGTGTGCGTGTGTGTGTGCACGTGTGTGCACGTGTGTGTGTGCGTGTGCATGCGTGCGTGTATGCATGTGTGCGTGCGTGTATGCATGTGTGCGTGTGTGCATGTGTGCGTGCGTGTATGCATGTGTGCGTGTGTGCGCATGTGTGCGTGTGTGTGTGTGTGTGTGTGCGTGCGTGCGTGCGTGTATGCATGTGTGTGTGTGTGTGTGTGTGCGTGCGTGCGTGTATGCATGTGTGCGTGCGTGTATGCATGTGTGCGTGTGTGTGTGCGTGCGTGCCTGTATGCATGTGTGCGTGTATGCATGTGTGTGTGCATGCGCGTCTGTGTGCGCGTGCCCAGCCCTCTCGCAGGGACACGGTGGAGTTCACCATGGCCAGCAGGGACGTGTGTAAGGCCTTCTGGAAGATGTGTGTGGAGAACCACGCCTTCTTCCGCCGGTCAGAGGAGCCCAGGTCCCGCCACAAGTCCCTGCTCTGCAGCAAAGGCTCCTGCTTCAGATACAGGCAGGTCCCCCCAGCTGGGTCAGGCCAGCCCGTACCACAGGATGGGGTGGTGGGGGGCAGAGGAAGCTGCTCAGCTATAATAATAAAAGGGGATTATTATTTCAGCGGCAGAACACAGAAACAGCTGCTGGACTGTGTGAGAGGGGCTGAGAAGAAGAACCTGCCCTTTGAAAGGTGAGGAACCCCCACTGTGCAGTGTGTGTACGGATGTGTGTGTGTGTGTGTGCGTGTGGGCACGTGCACATGGGTACAGCATGCATGTTACGCATGTGAGAGCGAGCACACACATCGTGTGTATGCGCATGCACGCATTCATAAAAACGGCTGATCAGTAGTGTGTTTTACAGGAAGTACTGCAGGTCATATTATGACACACGGCAGTGCAGGTCTTCCCCTGATCTCCTCACTGACGTCTCCAAACAGGTATGCTACTCTGTCATCAGTTTACTCGTTAAACATTCATAAAATATTCATATTTCACACAACTAGCTGTTTCCAGCTAATGCACTCACTGTCCCTAAAAATCCTTGAAAATATTTGGATCCTGGGAAATTATTATATTACTCCCTGTCCTTGAACATTTCCCAAATTAAAAAAAATGCTTTCATCTTTGTTGGCATAATATGGAATCATGCAATAGTATGCTGATAGTGATAAATGAGACAGCAAGCAAACTGATTTATACATTAATTCCACTACCAGGACTGAAAATACTTATGCCTTTAAGTCTGTCCATCTTGCAAAGAAGCCCTACAGTTGAAGGTTGCACTATTGCATTAAAAATCCTTGAAAATCATACATTTATACATCCAAAATGCAACTGAAATATCTGATGTAAAAGGTATCCTGTGAAGAGTACTCCACCAAAGCAGTGCCAATGCAGCTCAGCTGGTGGACTGCCCATGAATATGTATTTTTCTGCTGTAGCTGATGGTGTGTACATGTATGTTTGTGTTGTAGCTGATGGTGCATATATATCTGTTTGTGTTGTAGCTGATGGTGTGTATATATGTATGTTTGTGCTGTAGTTGATGGTGCGTATATGTATGTTTGTTTTGTAGCTGATGGTGTGTACATCTATGTTTGTGTTGTAGCTGATGGTGCGTATATGTATGTTTGTGTTGTAGCTGATGGTGTGTATATATGTATGTTTGTGCTGTAGTTGATGGTGCGTATATGTATGTTTGTTTTGTAGCTGATGGTGTGTATGTCTGTGTTTTAGCTGATGGTGTGTATGTCTGTGTTTTAGCTGACGGTGTGTATGTCTGTGTTTTAGCTGATGGTGTGTATGTCTGTGTTTTAACTGATGGTGTTCATGTTTGTGTTTTAGCTGATGGTGTGTATGTCTGTGTTTTAGCTGATGGTGTGTATGTCTGTGTTTTAACTGATGGTGTGTATGTGAGGTAGCTGACGCGTGCTTCTCTGCAGGTGTACGAGCAGTCTCAGGTGTTCCCACACTCAGCCTTTGCTCCGGCCTGCAGCGACAAGGGGAGGGGCTTGGTGGCTCTTGGGGGAAAGCGCAGCCAATCTGCTGTGGAGGTGGCCTTTACCATGGAGCCTCATGCCCAAGGCCCGCCCCTGGCCCCACCCAGCGCCTTTGCTCAGTCGCGGTCCTCCTCCTTCTCCAGCGCAGAGGCGGGGCCGGGGGCGGGGCCGGGGCTGAACCTGCCCTGGATTGACAGCAGCCAGCTGGTGCTCCTGTACCCCAGCCCCGGTTTGGAGCTGCACCCCGCCCTCCGCTCTGCTGTGGCAGCCATCCCGATCTCCGCCCTCCCGCCCTCCGCCCAGGCATACCTGACCCGCGGCGCCGCCGCTGCCGCCGCTGCCTCTCTGGGCCACGCCCCCCACCCCACCCACCGGCACGCCTTCCTCGATGATGTCATCCGCTCATCCAGCTTCTCCCACCCCTCGTCCCTGTCGCCCCAGCGACGGCGGGGGCGGGGCTGCGAGGCGGGCGTGATGGGGGGCGGGCATTGGCCCGGGGCCTCCGGCAGGGAGGAGGCCGGCCATTTCAGCGACGACTCCAGCTACCAGGCGGGGCTGCCCAAGCGCTCCTGGAGTCAGACCGACATCAAGCTGCTCCGCCCATCCCCCGCCCACGCCGCGGAGTTCCGCCCGCTGGGCCACTACCCCCACCTGTCCAGGCGCCATGCCCCCGTTCGCCCCTCCTACCTCCCCCTAAACTCCGCCCCCGTGCCCGAGCGGCCCGCCTCCCTCTGCGTCCTGGGCGCCGGGAGCGCCGCGGACTTCAGCTTCAGCGACTCGGACTCGGAGGTCATCTACCCCTACTACTGCCCCTCCGGGGGCAAAGCGGGGCACGGAGCGTCCCTGGCCCGCATGCGCATCTCCTCCGGCAGCCTGCAGCTGGGCGAGGTGGAGGAGGAGGAGGACTGCACGGCCATCAGCCCCTCTTCCTCTGCTCTGAAGTCCTGAGTCAGCCATAGAGCTGGCACTGTCAATGCATCCACCTGCTGGGGGTACCCAAGCCAATCACAACGCAGGACAGCTCTCTTTCATCTCACGCATGAACCAACGATTTAAACTGCTGACAAAAATGGGAGTATTTGTGTGCAACTGGAATGACGAGAGTTATGCTTCATTTATTTCTGCATTTTTAGCTTGGAAATTTGATGATGCATTTCATCAATAAATTATGTCTGTATGAACAGAGATCTGGAGTTCTAGAAGACTGAACTCTTCCCAGGGTGTTTCTGTGAGTTCCTGCAGTTTGAAATAGATTATTTAACCAATTAATTCACACACACATTAGCACACAAGAAATAACCACATAACCAATCCCATTCCATAAACTCACAATTTAAATATTTATTCTTAAAACCCAAACCAAAATTAGTTCAAAAACAGATTTACAAGACTAGTGATTCTACAGGACATTATAAACCTCTCTCTGCAGTACAACCAAATACAATTTTCTTTAGAAAACCCAGATTAAGAATATTTACAAAATCTTTTGTCTGCTTGTTGTACAGAAAATATAAAAATATATCCAAACATTATTGCTTTCAAAAATTCCAAACAATCTGGCAACAGTTATTACTCCTATTTTTTTAAAGCAATTTCCGAGACAATGAGCATTACAATAAAATAGAGAAGTTCAATACAATTCTTTAGTTTTAGGCACAGTTGGATGTCCTGTTGGCATACTTCCCCCACCTTGCTACTTGGTACAGTGTCACTGCCAAACCTGCAATGGCACCTTGTTCAGAGCTGGTTTAGAGGTCAGCGGAGAGCTTGGCAGCTTGATTTCTCACACTTTTCATGAGACCAAACAAAACCCACACAAATAAAAACGTGCTAAGGAGAAAAACTCTCTGCATCGCCGCAGGTGTATAGCGCTTTTAAACTGACATCGGGTGTTTGCTTCAGAAAAACAGAGTTTAAGACTCTGGAAGGAGGAACTGTACCACAGCCAGAGAATGAACCCCCCCCCCTTGGAGATCTGCTCCAAGAAAATGAAAAACAACCTAGAAATAACATTTAAAAATGAGACCGTTTCCCCGCTACGTCCAACGCAAACTGAAGGGGCGCCCATTTCACTGGGAGAACTGGGGAAGTTTGTCTGCGGAACTCACCTATCCGATCGCTGGCCTGTCGGGTCTCACACCGGGGGGGGGGGGCAGGGGGTCTCCCAATGGGGGTGGACCAGCCCCCTTGCGGAGTCCCAAAGAGAGAATTCTATTTGATCGATATTCGCTATTCTCACACGCCCGTCAAACAGGCTGCTTTCGGCGTACTTGTGAGGTATGTTATTTTTTCCCGTTTAGATAATTATTTTCTTGTACAGCAGGTTGTGTAATCCGCTTCAGACAAATGTCCCACCAAACGAGGCTGAACAGCCTGGCCTCCAAACTGACCGATTGTTACAACTCTACACTTAAATATATCCTATAGCAGTGAAGTAAGAGTAATAGAATAGAGTTTAAATATAAAATACATGCCTGAACAGAGTGTCTTATGCTCAGCAGAAGATCGGTGTTTTCAACTTTAACACACAGTATAATTTTCAGCCTGGAACCAATTTCCAAAACAATAATAATAATAATAATAATAATAATCTTATCAGAATGCTCTTATGAGCTTCTCCAACTAACCACAGGCTGATAAAAGAACCTCAAGATGTATATTTCAACAAAAATTCTAAAATGTGCTGTCATTCCTGTTGGGTAGGACGTTCACTCAGGTACAGGTAAGTTGCTC
Source organism: Anguilla anguilla (assembly GCF_013347855.1). Classification (NCBI taxonomy): domain Eukaryota; kingdom Metazoa; phylum Chordata; class Actinopteri; order Anguilliformes; family Anguillidae; genus Anguilla; species Anguilla anguilla. The sequence goes on from NC_049209.1 coordinate 30,321,633, forward strand.
AGTCCTGTGTGTGTTTGGGGGGAGGGGGGGGGGGTCTTCACCATCTGCTCCTCTTGCTCCATTAATTTTTTGGAAACCTGAGAACAAAAACATGGGTGAGAGTTTAAGGGGACCCCTCAGAAATCCGGTCACTCATCATAGTACACCGCCGCCCTCCCCCCCCCCCAACCTCGCCAGGGGATTTCTCTGCCCTCGTACCTGAAACACCCCCCTACACTCTTGAAGGTGTGCAGCATGTGCTTCCACACACACACACACACACTCACTCACCTCTTGAAAGTGTGCAGGATGTGCTTCCACACACTCACACACACACTCACTCACCTCTTGAAGGTGTGCAGGATGTGCTTCCACACACACACACACACACACACACACACACTCGCTCACCTCTTGAAGGTGTGCAGGATGTGGTTGACCACGCGGTCGGTGATGCCGGGGCACAGGTCCTCAGCCTGGCGGATGCTCTTCTCCAGCTCCTCTATGGCGCTGCGGTGCGGCTCGCTGCTGCGGTGCTGGAGCTTCAGCTGGGGGGGGCGAGGGGGGGGGGCGAGGGGGGGGGGGGGGCGCGATGGGGTTACTCACACTGTTCACACTCTCACCGGTTACAGTCAGGAGACACAGTGGCTGGAGGCGGGGTGGCTCACCTCCATGAACACGGGTGCGATCACAGTGGACAGGCTGCTCGACTTCTTCAGGAGGTCTTGATCCTGACGGCAGAGACAGCATTTTGATCCAGGTCCTCCGGCAAAACACCCCCCCACCATCACCCACACCCTCTCTCCTACACCCGCCCTCTCCTGTACCCCCACTTTCTCAGCTGTACCCCAGTCTTCTCACCCACTTACCAAAACAGCAGCTAGAGACCATTTGGGTATTTTCATGTGTGTATATATACATATATATATATATCTTTATATTTGATATGCTTAAAAACTGATTTCCCTTAACCCCCCCACGACCAATCCCCTCTCTCAGTCAATCTCACCGTTCCATTGGTCACCTTCTTGGCGTCGGGCTTCTTCTTGCGGACGGTAGTGAAGGACCACTCCGGCTGTGACGAGTCGTTCTCCTTGTTACTGGACTCTCTGAAAGCAGGAGCACAGCCCGCTTCAGCCTCCCCCAGCCCCAGCAACGGACACCGCTCACCCGCACCTCACCCTGCCCTGAACGCCACGCGCGCTACTGCACCTTTACAACAACCAAGAGCGACAGCGCGCGGCAGCAGTGCAGCGACAGCTCATAGAGCTCTTACAGGGACGCAGCCACGTATTAGCGCTGTGATGCTAACGCGGGGGCGGCAGGTTTTAAACACAGACCAGCTGGTGACGGGTGACGGTGTTGGACGGCGCAGGAGCACTGGGCGCGGCGCTCTGACTCACGAGTCGGAGTTGTCGTCGCTCGAGTCGTCGTCGCTGTGCCCCTCGGCCTTCCAGCGCTTGAGCCGGTCGATCAGCTCGGTCAGGTACGACGTCTTCTTGGCGTTCTTCACGATGAACTTGTGCTTCAGAAGCTCCCTCGCCGTCGGCCTCTGGGGGAGAGGAGCGGGGGGTCTCAGTCGCGCCGACGGGCGCATTCCAAACGGAAACGCCATTTCGAGAACGCATTCTAAACGGCAACCGCAGCCCGGGACCACGGACACAATCAGGAACAGCACTCTGAACGGGAACGCGACTCTGTGACCGTGGTCTGAACAGAAACAGAACTCTAAGGCCGTTCTGTAAACACAAACAGCAGATTCACTGCATACCAGCCATTTGTTTTGAACAAAAGCTCAATGGGCAAAAAAAGTTTTGGCTCATGTAAATATTCCAATTTCCCCCACGTGAGTACAGTTTATCAGCCACGGTACGAAAACGACCTGTAAGCTCTATTGGGCAAAAAAAAATCATTGTGAATTACCAAGTAGCAAGCCAGACCCTCTCTATAAGACGCCTACTAAAGTTTTTGTGATATTACAGCAGTGGTAACCAACCCTGTTCCTGGAGATCTACCATCATGTAGGTTCATTTCAACCCTAATTTGTCACACCTGACAACAATTAGCAGCGCAACAGGATGGCCAGCTGTTGAATGTGGTGCGCTTTGTTAGGGTTGGAGTGAAAACCTACAGGACGGTAGATCTCCAGGAACAGGGTTGGTTACCACTGTATTACAGTACATCACCAGCAGATGGCAGCACAATTACAAGTACTGTCGCTTGTTGAGAAATCCGAAGAAAACGCACAGAGGAATAATGGAAAAAATGTCTAATCAAACATGCATTTCAGTCATATTTCACTCCATCGTTTGACACTATTTTATATTACACAACTCCTGGCTGCTCCTAGGCTTTCTGATGCAGAAAACCCCATGCCAATCAATACGTTTTTTTGTGAAGGTTTAGGCCGGGGCATACTGTGAAGTGAATTGTAAAAAATCCTTAGTGCTACAGAATAATAATTCAGCATTTATTTGCTGTAGAAAATGTTTGATTATTGACCTTTAAGGATGAAGAGGCAAGGCGTAGTGATCTGCATATGAATTGGATCAAACATCCTGCTGAAATGTTGGTTTTGCTGATACACAAATTTATCAAGATGGCACAGGAATGCACACTTAAGTAAACCCTGAGTGAAAAATGTCCCTGGTAAGGAAATTGATCAATTTGCATAGAACACCCAAAAGGAAAGCACACCGATTGGCTTGTGGCAGCCCCCCAAAAAAAATTATAATTGGAATATTGCAAATCCGATGACTAGGGCCTGGAAAAATAATTGAACGTGTGACCATCTGGGATGTCGGCCTAAATTTCAGCAGCTATCTCCAGGTGTCTCTGCAGGCACACAGCAAACTGCCTGGAAATGGGCCCACATGTGCGGCTAATTACACAGCCAGGGAATAATTACAGGGTATTCATCAGCGCAAAACCATCACATAACACCGCTATGGACAAGTGAGAAGGGAGTAAAGCACGGACACACAATCGACATCTAGAGTAATGACAGAATAAAGTGATATCCGACTGGTGCATTGCATACCGACAGGTTTATGTAGCGCATCTAGTGACTTATCTTTACTTGTTTTAGGATAAACCCCTTGTGATGCAACATCTTGTTTTTGAAGGGATCCTGATAAAATGTAAATAAAATGCATTTATACACCAACCGTCTACAGAGGAAGAGAAGTCTTTGAACCACAGGACAAAGATTTCAGTAGACTGCCAAAAACACAAAATATTTTTCATGGGCACACTTGAAAGCAAAACAGCCACCAATTCACATAAGTGGGAAGAGTGCAGAGACTGGCAGCGTTATGTAAACTATGATCTAAAAGAGGCACAGGTAAGTGCAAGGGTACTAACTGCAAAACCAGATCACCCCAAATTATGTGCATTTTTAAGAAGCAAGTATTTATTGAACTTTCTAAACTTTTTAAAATTCTATGCAAATACCCGAATTATGTGATAATCTGTTATGCAATTAACTGGATTCTACTGCAACATCTTTAACCTACACTGTTTTGCCTATATGTGCAGATTTAACAAAGAAATACTATTCTGAAAACCCTTTTAAGGGTGGTACAAGCATTCAGTGAATGTATACAAATCATTTAAACACATTAAGATGCCTCTGTGCGGATTCATTAAGTTAAGGTTAATATTGTACCCTAATTCTTCAGTGACAAAAATCAAATGCATTTCAAGACATATCGCGATTCAAAATTCCACCTTTCCTGTACAATGACCTTCACAATGTGTGAATCCTTCAGTATAGGCTATATTGTCCCCTAATTTTGGCACTTACAAGGCGTAACCTTTCAATAAATATTTGAATTGTTCCAATTTTATACTTTTGCCACGTGTTTCATTTTCATAGCCTACATCTCAATGCCCATGTCTCTTGAAGACTTCACAGAACTTTTCATTCTAAATGCAGCTAAACACAGGGAGACAACGCACCGAGTCGACAGTGGCAGTGAAGCCGAACCGACCACAGGCGCCGACATGCCAAGTCACCACCTAAACCCTATTTTGGGCCAGGAATAACCCTGGAACCGGAAACAGACTGGAGCCCTCTGTGGAGTCACACAGGGCTAACCGAAACCCTCCTATCCCCGGTCCGGCGAGGCTAGAGCCAACTAGAAACCCTAAGGCAGTGGTTCTCAAACTCGGTCCTGGGGGACCCCTGTGTATGCTGGTTTTCATTCCAACCTCAACAGCAATCCCAGAATTTTAACAAGCTGTTAATTTTTCTTAATTAGGTACTTTTCATGTTTTAGAGCTGGGGTCCCCAATCTTACCCAGAAAGGGCCAGTGTGGGTGCACACACCTGATCCTGATTCTACTAACCAAGGTGTTTAGCAATGACTCCAGTGATTGATTAGTAGAATCAGGTGTGTGCACCCACACTGGCCCTTTCTGGAACCCCAGCTCTAAAACATGAAAAGCACCTAATTAAGAAAAATTAACAGCTTGTTAAAATTCTGGGATTGCTGCTGAGGTTGGAATGAAAACCAGCATACACAGGGGTCCCCCAGGACCGAGTTTGAGAACCACTGCCCTAAGGGCTTCAGGCCACAGTCAGTGCTGCCGCGGTCCAGGTTCACTACCAGGCCGTGGGGCACATGCATCCATTAGAAAGGCGTCTTAACAGGAAGAGTGACACAGAAGCCCTAGAAACATTCATTCATTGAGAACTAACTTAGGCGTTCATGGCCAATGTGAAAGATGACCAAGCCAAACTGGAGTTGACTGTTCAGGACAGACAACGTAGCCCCCAACTTGCCATTAAACTCACCAACGTGTGAATATAGCCCCTGGCTCACACACTCTGTATATCTGGCACAAGCACAAACGTGGCTTGGAGCTCATAATCCACTCATACTCACGAAGGCAGGGTCTTTGTTCAGACAGGAGTCCACAAACTCCTTGAAGCTCTTGCTGAAGTCACCGTTCAAGGTGGGGGGGTTGTTCTTGGGGATTAGGAATAAGACTCTCATGGGGTGCATGTCGGAGTTGGGGGGCTCTCCCTTGGCTAACTCGATAGCGGTGATGCCGAGGGACCAGATATCCGCCTGTGGAGAAAGATCAGAAATCCAAAATTATGGAGTGCCGCCCCCCACCAATTACTAAGTGCCTCAATCTCAAAATACCTCCCCCCACCCCAGTGGACAGGGCGAGCCTCCATTACAGCCAGCTATAGGCTGCCGTGGTTATGGGAATGTGGCAGAGACACACCCAGCTCCCCCCACCAGCCTCTGCTCACACACTCACTCATTAACTACACACACACGTGCGCGCACACACACCTAAAGGCACACACACTTAGGAGAGTGAAACTATACACTCACTCAGTAAAGACACGCATACACCCTTTGTACTAAGTGTGTGGGTTTACTCTGTACTAAGTGTGTGTGTCTTTACTGCATGTGTGTCTTTACTCTGTACTAAGCGTGTGGGTTTACTCTGTACCGAGTAAAGACACACACAAACCCAGTGCAGTGTAAAGACACACACTCAGTACAGAGTAAGGATACACACACTCAGTACAGAGTAAAGACACACACACACAGTACAGAGTAAAACCAAACACTCAGTACAGAGTAAAACCAAACACTCAGTACAGAGTAAAACCAAACACTCAGTACAGAGTAAGGACACACACTCAGTACAGAGTAAAACCAAACACTCAGTACAGAGTAAAACCAAACACTCAGTACAAAGTAAGGACACACACACAGTACAGAGTAAAACCAAACACTCAGTACAGAGTAAAGACACACACTCAGTACAGAGTAAGGACACACACTCAGTACAGAGTAAAGACACACACACAGTACAGAGTAAAACCAAACACTCAGTACAGAGTAAAGACACACACACAGTACAGAGTAAAACCAAACACTCAGTACAGAGTAAAGACACACACTCAGTGCAGCTTACAGACATGGACGCTCACCTTGGAGTCGTACGCAGACTGCTGGATGACCTCGGGGGCCATCCAGAAGGGGGTCCCCACAAAGGTCTCCCTCTTTATCTGAGTGTCAGTCAGCTGCCCGGCAACGCCGAAATCGGCCAGCTTCACCTCCCCCTGCTCCGACAGCAGCACATTGGCCGCTGCGGAGACAACGCACCGTCACAAGCGCGCACACAACCACAGACACTCTCATACAATATGTATACATAAGATTAAATAAAGATGATGTTTTTTGTGGACATAAAGTTAAATATTTATTACCTATATAGACTTCTCGGTCAGTGTAACCACTGGCATCCCAGTGCGACCGTAATTTGTGGTCATATCAAATGACAGTGCTGGTTGCGCAAATGACTTCCATGTTTAAAACAAACCCGGCAGTTTTGTCACAAAGGTCAAGTCGCAACTTCTTTTGTTTGTTTTATCAAGGAGGGCAGACAAGCCACCCTGATAGCTTAGAGCGTGCCAAACCCCACCCATGAAGGGGGATTTGTACTTCACACCACACCAATCTCGCCAAGTCACGACTTTGAACTCAAATGTGTACAATAAACCTTAAATAAACATATGGGTCTTGAAATACTTTACGAAAACGTTCACGTATTGACACGCAATTCTCTCTACAGCATATCCTGACTGGGAAATGTTCATTTACTTATCAAATATTTAAGAGACTTATTTTCTTGCTTAGGGGGTCCCAGAAATATAATCCAGGAAGGTGTTATCACATAAACACTAAATGACATTAGAGAAATTTAAAAACGGTTTTAAGCATGCGGTCTGTATATGGCTGATATGCATCATACTCAGGGTGTCCTAGAATAGCCCACTTATGGACCCCTTATCAGCCCCCTTCCAGCAGAGGTGAGGGGTCGCTGGTGTGTTGCTGTTATGGAACCCATAGCAACAATTTAATGTTTAGCCAGTCCAGGCATTCTGTACGGTCTTCGCTGCCTGTATGTTAAAGTGTCAGTGTGAGAGCCAAGGTCGGGGGAGGGGCAGGGGGACGTGTATGTGAATGTACATAACTGCATGTTATAACTGTATGTATATGTACATGTACATAACTGCATATAACTGCGTCCATTTCCTAGTACATTGTCTCTTTCTTTTCTTCTTTTTTTTTTTTTTTAAACACAAAATTTCTACATATAGTTTGTTAATCATATTGCAGCATATAGTTAAATACTCTCACAATGTCAGAATGATCATTTGATATCTTTATTATTAATATTTTAATAATACTTTTTTGATTTCACATTTTGAGTTACAACAGCTGCACCTGAAAATAGTAAAAAGTCACCAAAAACGCTTTTGGGGTTCAATCAAGTACCATGTTTATGTATTCATAGTTCTTTCTGGAAAATATTCCAGTGGCACACAAAATGTCCACGTCATCAAACCGTATGTGTTCACACACTGTAACAGACGAGCAGACACACCAGGGTACACACACACACACACACGCACGCTTACACACTGAAACACACCTTTGATATCTCTGTGGATTTTCTTCTCAGAATGCAGATAGTCTAGTCCCTTCAGGATCTCCTTCAGCATGGTGGCGATCTGGAACTCATCAAAGGGGCCGGCACGCAGCTACACACACACACACACACACACACGCACGCAGGCACGCACACACACACACACACACACGCACCATAAAAAGGGAAAACAGAGGAAGACAGATGTTTATGAAGAGAGACTGAGGATCAGAAATGCCTGGCAAGTATTGCGAAGACGACGCATTCTGGACTGCAGGAGATCGCCGGTCTCACCAGGTCCAGGGCTGAACCGCCCCCCAGATACTCCATGATGATCCACAGTTTGGATCCCTGGAGGCACAGGAAGAGAGAGAGAGAGCACCGTCACCAAGACATTCATTTCCACAACTTCAACCCTTTATATCACGGTTGTACCTCAACCACTTCAAATTTTCAAAAAAATCAAAGTCAAAGCACTTCTCCAAACTAACTTTGTTTACCCAGATTTAGACAGAGGCATAATTTGAGAGAGGATAGGGGGGCTACAGCCCCCCAATATTACAAAATAGGTCAAATATCTCCCTCCCCCCCAATAATATAGCATAATGACGAGAAAATTATTTCACGTAGTTACGATGGGGATTTCACAATATCATTGGGATATTGGTTACCGATCAGTGAGGCTGAGTGTTTGTCACGGAAGGCGCTAATTTCCTCCGTTTTAGTGATTTTTCAGCAGTTTTGCTGGGAGAAAGAAAGTTTGATAATATCGGGCTATACAGATTCTGCAATGCAATAGGATCAAGATTCTGGGCCTCGTCAGTCGTTGCAATCAGATGTTTGACTGCTCCTGTCAACAGTGTTGTACCGTGCTACTTCCCCATTACGGTAGCATCAGTGAAAAAAGCTCCATCAAAGATTCAAACCTCGTAATGTACAACTTACCGTACAAAAAACATTACAGAAATAAAAACAGACACATGGTAACCATGTTTTATTTTAGTAATGCAAGTTGAGCATGCTCCATTTCTAACAACGTTCTGTTGAAGGCAAAAGAGCTTTCTTTTCGTGATGGACCAAATAAAGCGATTAAATGCACCTTTGAAAGTATTTCATTCCTAGAGTGCTCCTAGCAGACCAGCAAGTACAAGTAGATTTTTTTCCAACTTAAAGCATTTGTCATTCTTGCTACATTTAAACATGTTATTTAAATAGTTTCCCACTGCTGTGAATGCGATCAAGTAATAATTTAAAAAATGAATGAAATGAAAAAAACTGATTTCTTCCACTTTTTTCAGTTTTTCTTGATCTTCCCCTTAAGAATTCACAACAAGAAGACTCTTGAATTTATATATGGTCCAGAAAAGCAACAGATCTCAAGTATTGTATCTTAAAGCTTCTTCTTTACTTGTTCTTTAATATAGTTTGGGTTTTTAATTCAACCAACAAACTAGAGACAGAAGGATGCACACACACACACACACACACACACACACCCTTCAGAAGCTCCTCTAGTTACAGAATATAAAACCCTCACTTCCTGTTTCTCGTGTGTGGTGTAGGAACAAGGCCAGGCGTGGTCCCTCTTTTGTGGGCGCATGTGCGTATACACACACACACACCTACCAAATAGCCCACTCTCTCACTGAGTGATGTCATACAATTACATGATCTCAGACCATCGAGAGAGAACTGCCATGTCCCATCTGCATTCTTGTGGCCTAAATCACCATTATAATCGCTCTATAGCTGTTAGGCCCTCATTGTCTTTGAGTTTCAGATACAGTATCTGTTTCTCTGCTGTTCATACACATACTGGCTAACCCTGCCATAAGCACAGAATGAAGCCTGCAGGTGTTTCTGATGATGTCATTGACAGGATTGCGCGATTCACAATCCCAATGACGAACAAGTGCTGAACAAGTCACCACCACCGCTCTCCTACTGCCCCTCAGTCCATGGAACTCCCCAGAAAGCCTCTTTCAGATGGGTTGGGCCCAAATGAATTCCTCACAGGTTATCCTAGTAATGAAAGGTAACCACTACTGACAGGTTGCTGCTGTAGCTCCACAAAGCCTATCTTGTAGAACAACATTCCACAGAATTAACCACAGCACAGAGGCAGTGATTGTGGAACTCTTAATAACCGTCAGAAATAACCGTTTCCCCAAACCAACGTTCCCAAAGAGGAGATGTATTAACTAGTAATATTCAAAAAGTGGTCCTCCACAAAAACTATTATTTGATACGTGTTCATTTTAATCATAAACATGAAAACAGATTATACTGTGCTGTATAGCCACGAGCCAGAAATACAATTCAGGGGTGGGGGCGTTTCATGTTATTTGTGAACATGTCTATAAATTTTACATGCACATCTGACATTTTGGGGGGGTGACATTTGTGTGTGTGCGGTGCATGTGTGTGTGTGTGTTTGTGTGTATGCATGTGTATGTGTGTATTTGTTTGTGTGTGTGTGTGTATTCATGTGTGTGTGTGTGTGCGTGCGTGCGTGTGTGTGTATAAACATGTATGTGTGTATTTTTGTGTGTATTTGTGTGTGTGTGTGTGTATATGTATGTGTGTGTGTGTGTGTGTGTGTGTGTGTGTGCCTCAGTTAGTACAGTCATTTGCTTGCGTTTGAGCTTTCCTGTGCAGAGGCACCCATGCGTGTGTTTTTGCATGAGCCAACATGTATTTACATGCTGAAACAGGGCTGACCTCATTCAGCCCAGAGGTATGAAGTCGTTCTGCAGAGGAAGAGCATCTAAATTCAGCAAAAGCACCATGGCAATAAGACAGGCTATTCACACCAAGACACACAACATTCACCCTGATTAAAAGTGGCATATTCATCCTATTCTTAGGCTGGGGTTTCACACAGTGAAACTTTCATATAATTTAAGGTGCACACGACATTGTTACAGGAAACTTCACTGTTACACGTAATAATTCTGTAGCAATTCCAAATCAAGCATTTGAACTGCATGCAATGTCTAAGCACTGTATGTCACTGCTAAACTTACATTATAAACTTCATCATTTATCATTCATACCACTGTACACTGACTGCTGATAATTTTCTGACAACCTTGTGGAATAAAAGATCAGACTTTCACAGAAGGAAGGTACTTGGTGGTCTGGTTTTATGGGACCTTCTTGAGGAAGCTGAGAAAAGGTGAACGTGAAAGAGAAAGCAGGTGTGCGTCAAGTTTCTTGGAAAAAACGGGAAGAGGGAGTCACAGACTTCAATGTGAACTTCAATCAAATGAATCCACAAATTAATTTACAGGCGTCTGATCAATTGTCCATCTGTAGGATCCACAGCTACACTACAGTACATGTTATCTGTTTCAATGTACCAATTAATGCAGGTCCGCACAATAAATATCTATAGGAAGGGCCTCCTCAGTCAGAGTTTAGCATCTCTTCTGCCATGTTGGAAATAGGACTCTTCCTGAGGTACAATGTCAAGCCTATAAACTATCAAATCAATAGCTAGTTGGCCCTCTGACAGCAACATATGACTGGAACAAACCTTTGATTGACCATTATATGATCCTGTGCTCACACACCACTTTTTCTTCATTTGTTGTGCCAGCTAGACAGTACGGATGGAAGAGTGACTGGACAAAAAGGACTGTTGTACAATAAAGATTTATGAATGGACTGCCAACGCTCTGAGTGAAAACCGTGAGCATCATCAGCATGTTGACTGGATGTTGTGTGAAACTGGTTCACCTCCATGAAGGGGGGTATTATAGAAAGCAATCTCAATACAAGCGAGTCGCATTCAACAAAAATAGTCAAAGTTGCATTGTGTAACACCAGCTTCACAGACTGCATTTTAATCCTCATTACTCTCTGTAACAGCAGCCTTTAAACAGAGCCAGGAGAAAGTGGCTGGTGTGTGCCGTGATATGGCAGCTCTTGGGAATAAAAGCCACACCCAGCTAGTCACCACAGTCTATCCAAAAACAGGCTTCCCTTCAGCCCTGGCCCCACCCTTCCCCCCCAATGCCCCGCCCACATCCCTCTCCCAACGAGGCCCCCACACTCTCAATGTGGTCACTGTGCCCAGAGGTAGGCTGGGTAAAGTTACCCTGACAACTCACTCTTACTCTTTCTCTCTCTCTCTCTCTCTCGCTCTCTGCAAGCAGCACGGAAAATGTGACAACAGCAAATTTCACCGGCCTGAGTCACGTCTGCCCTGTCTGCTTCCTGCTACAGATACAGGTACGGTGACATAGCGCGGCCCATGATGCACCGGGCCGGCAGACACCCTTCCCTGACGAGCCCTCGCTGAGCCTGACGGAGCTGGGACTCACCTTCAGGTAGGAGCCGTAGTACTTGGTGACGTAGGGGCTGTCGCACTGGCTGAGCACGGTGATCTCCTGCTGGATGTCCTCGATCTCGTCCTCGGCCTCCTCCAGGTCGATGGTCTTGATGGCCACCACGTTCTGCGTGCGCTGGTCGATGCCCTTGAACACCTCGCCGAAGGAGCCCTTGCCTATGCGCTCCAGCTTGGTGAAGAGCTCCTCGGGGTCCACCCGAGTGTTCTGGGTGGGCGAGGGGGGGGGGGGGGTGAGGTAGGTAACAGTGGTCATGAGCACACAGCAGAGGAAGCTATGCCACAGATGAGTTTGCTTGTTCAGGACACTCCGTTGCAAAGAAACGCAGAGCTTTAATGAGCAGTTAGCCACTATAATGCTGTGACAAGGCTACAATCAAATCTACCAGCCAGAAAAGGGACTTTGTTTCCCAACCCTATTGCATTTTACAATAAATAAACTGTATTTTTAATCACCAGTGCATTTTGAAGCACACAAAGTCCAATGGTGTCATTTTCATTGCAATAAGAAAGATCCTTTTCTTAAACTACCTCAGTTGATTCATGATTAATGTGACTTTGCAAGGGAAGCAGGTTCTAACATGTTGTCATTGCTGTACAAATCCAAATGTACAATTCATTCTAAATATGTCAAACACCTCTGGTTTCATGTCTCTCCAGGTACTACAGTATACCCCTCCAAAGCGTATATTCATACATCCCACACAGAACAAGGAAATGATATTATGTTCTTGCAGCTAAAATAGTTACCAGTGCCAGTACAATTAGTGTTACAAAAACACATTACAGAATGCTACATACTAATGCGGACTGTACATAGAGAAGCTTATAATCACAGGAGTGAATCCTGAGACTTCCAGTGCAGACAGTGGCCGGCAGCTGCTCAGGGTGACACGTGATTGGCTGCCCTGTTACCCAGGGCAGAGTTTGCGTTAGCCAGAAAATGCTCATTTTCGACCAGTAAAAATAATGAAAGTCTGAGGACTTTTAAAGTCTCGCAGACATTCTGGCCGGAGCGCACAGCAACTAAGTCACCGTTATCACCTCAGATCACCCTCCAGCGGGCTGGACGTCCCGGCCCACACAAAGCAATGAATTCTGTCCGATAAAAGCGGGCCGAGAAGCCGTCTGCAGGGGCACAGCGTTACCCGGCTAATGGGAATCTCACGCTGCACTGGAACTCACCAGACCTTCAATTTCCAAGTCAGCAGCAGCTGCCATGAAGTATGACCGCTAATGAAAGGACGGAGTCTGAATAAGCTGCTGGTTGGCTATTACAGTCCTAATGTTATTTTTTGCCCGTTATAAATAGGCTTTTTTTTTTTTTTACTGTCAAAAAAGCGATGAGCTCGAATGGGCCTAAAGATGAGCTGGACAGGATCAGAAAATTGTTTTGTCGTCTTGTTAAACACATTCTTCTGCACTGCAGGCTAAAGCCGATTAATGCACGGTCTACTATCCAAACAGGCCTAACTGCCGTGGTGAATAGAGGCAAGTTTTATTAGTCCGAGAGATTTATTCAGAAAGAGAATATTGCTCTTTATTCAGAAGGAAAATACCTCTTAATAAACAACTAATGATGCAAGATCATGACAGATTCATTTGTTCAGAAATGGCTGAAGCACACACCAAACGCGTCCACAAGCAAACTGGCTTTTTTTATCCAACTCATCCTGTTATGCAATAGATGTACGTATTTGTACAATTCATCTTTATGATCTTTTTTGTGTTCAAATAGTTTTCAAAGTCCAAAAATGCAAGATTACGTTGTCACATATCATTAAACATGATAGGTAGCAACACAATCTTGAATATGTCTTTCCTGCATGCGTTGTTAATAAACATGCCTTTCCTGGATGCATGGATAATAAATAGATAGGAAAGGAATTTCAATAATTTGTCAAACAAACTGAAATCCTTCCATGGAAAAAAAAGAAATGCTAGCACAACCTGTGACCCAGGGTGGGTTTCCATCAGAAGCACTAGAAGCTAGCCTAACTTCTGCATCATTGCACTTCCTTTAAGAGTTTGTGTAGTAGAATGTGGCCTATCATGAAAGAGGTACCGAGCAGCATCCTCTGGTTTGACGAACAGACTCGGTCGGAAAAAGTTAGTCATCTACGTGATGATATCACTCCATCAAAACCGATTCTGATGTATTTGCAGAGCACGCACGAAGGAAATAAAAAATCTAAAGAAAAGCAACTTGCTGCAAGGTAGGCATGTCCAAATACGTTTCTGCAAAACCTCATTTCACAGTTTCAGTGGGGGATCTAGCGGGACCTCTTACAACAGGAGATGGCCTGTGGGGGTAATTTGGCATATGTGTCACAGCCTTTACGGCTTCACCGGTGTAATTCCAAATTCCAAATTCCATTTCATGGCATAAGCCTGTTTATGCCAATCGCATACTCTTACTACACCACAATGGCTGTACATTCTGACATGGCGTTCATAGTTTAAAACTACGCCGAACACTTTGATAGCGAAGTTGTAATATTTTTTATTGGATTGGAATGCTTCTGTGTTCTGCGAGGCTTCAGTATTTGAGTGATTGTTCCTAACAGCTATGAGGGATTCAATGCTGACTTCAAGCACATCCCTATTACAGTGTGCTGCAGCGGGCTGGGGTTGTTAGGAACACAAGGCATTATGGGCCGGTCTGGCCTGTTCCTGTGGTGTGTGCTTTGATCCCAGCCCCTTCTGCGCTCTTGTGTTTTATTAATGGACCTTTGTGATGAGGCTCCGCCCACACGGGCTCAAAGCTGCTCCCTTACAGAGGCCAGGTGGCGGGGTAATGCCACACCCGCACACCGACACCTGGAGCTCAGGAAGCAGGAGGAGGAGCAGCGCTGAACCCACACACACAAACACACTCACACACACACACATAGATGCTCTCTCACTCACTCACTCACTCACACACACATACACACACACTTTCTCTTACACACACATACTCACTCACTCTTACACAAACACACACACACACATAGATAGACCCTCTGTCACTCACAAACACACACATATAGACTCACTCTTACACACGCACGCACACTCAAACTGTCTCCTCTCTCCTCCAGTGGGGCTGGCTGCAGGGGTGCAGTGCTGTGTGGAGTGGCAGTGCAGATATGGGCAGAGACAGGTCCTGATAAAGGCCTAAGGGGCCTGGAGCAGTGAGGGTGCTAATATGGGCTCTTATCAGGAAGAGACTGAGCTACAGAAGCCAGGCCCTCTGCAAACACTCTCAGAGGTATTTATACAACAGAGAAACAGCGCTGAGAAACCCCAAATAAAAGTCATTTACATTCGTTTTGAATCGATACGCTCCAGTAGTGAGCGGAGTCAGAGACACAGAGCAGCGCGGCAGGAAACTCCGCCCCTTCAGAGAGGCGACGTGTCCCACACCGCCACCTGCCCCACACACTTCACACCGCACACCAAGTCCACCAGCCTTCAGCTGTCCCTCTCATCCCGAGTGTGCGTAAGTGCGTGTGTGTGTGTCAGTGTTTGTGTGTGCGTATGAAGAGTTAATGCTGGACTCTGCACCGTGACATCATTGCTGGGACGTGACACCCAGCGATGAAAATTCCGCCCTGAAACCACTCCGCAGCCAGGATACCCCTGAGCCAATCACGAGCCCAGAAACGCTTCATCAAGGTGTCACCGGTGTCCAGCAGGAAACGTTCTCACCACTGGTCAACGTTTCAGCGACAGTAAGAGAGCGGCGGAGCCCTCAGTACCGCCCCGCCCCCTGCTCTCCAGTCGGGCTGCAGAAAGACTGCGCTGGGCTCCCAGCGCCTGCTCTGTGTCACCAAGGCAAACAGGCCAGCACAGGCCTCGGAGAGCAGCTGCCGCTGACGCAGGGGCCGTTTCCTGTTCCGCGGCAGGTGTGCCGTTTCCACCGGGTCAGGCGTGCCGCTGAACACAGCGCGGCGTTCAGTGCGCCGGGCGCTACGCTCGTACCGCCGTTCCGTCTTCCACAGGCGTCCACGGCGCGCACGTGACCCTTTCAGCTTCAAGCGCAGAGAACTGGGACGGGCTGGTCCAGCGCGACCGAGGACTGCGGTCACGGGGACGGGGCGGAGCGCGACGGGGCGGGACAAGACGGGGCGGGGCGGGGCGGGGCTCGAGCGGACCGGAGCAGCAGATTACGGGCTGTACAGCCGCTCCTGTTCCGCACAAACGCAGAAAAAAGCCCATCGCTGCTCGCACCGCCCACAGTGTGAAAGGAGACGAGCTCAGACCCAAACGCTGTTAGCTCTGATTTCCAGAGAGCCACCTGCCACTGGGACGCCACTAAGCAAAAACTCCTACTGAACTTCTTCAGTAAATATCACATGTGAACAAGATTCATTTTTTGGTCTGCATCGAAGGGCATTTCAGTAAAGTAGCGCACAGCAATACCATTAGCGGGCTGTAAAGCAGAGCTCAGATGATTACACAGGGACTGGTGGGACCTAAAGGTAAAGTTTGTACCATTCATAATGGTCAACCAATTCTTTAATAGCACCGTTAGCGCACAGTTCAGTTATAAAGAGGAAAAGCGATAAATAGACGGCCCTGGAAAGCAAAGGCCGTCAAACTGATAGTCTTGGCAGGTTGAATTTATATTGCTTTTTTCAGGCGCAGTTAATAAAGTTAATATTTTTTAGCAGTTCATTAGTAATAGGCTCCAAACTTTGTTTCAGAGGAAATGAGAATTGTAAAAAGGTAACCTTGTTTACAGACCCAAACCTCCCAAAGTGTAGACTTTATACTTTTCAATTTGCTGCCCTTCAGATCAAAGAGAAGCTGGGCTAATATTTCCTCATATGCCAACAGAAAAAGTACAGTATTGAAAACCTAACACCCCTGCTCAGTCAAGCACAGGTTCCAAAGTTCACTCCCGATGCAGCTCAATATGGACACAGACTTTGAACCCCCCTGGGGAAAGAGAGTAGGTGGGTGTTTCTCTAGAGGGAGAGAGATTTGTCTACTCTGCGGTTTGGTGTGGAACAGAAATGCTGCTCGTGTGGAACCTCTCTGTTCTATTCCAGGAAGGCAAGGCTAGTTTGGGGCGGGGCCACCGGGGGAGGGGAGGGGCCGAGCATTGGGCCGCGGTGGCGAATTCATTACCAGATGGAAAAGGAGGAATAACCGCACCGCAGCTTTCCGGGGTGAGCCACGCCCAAGCTCCTAATTCACTGCCCTGGCACTGTGGGACCACGGGTGCCTCCCAGACTACCGTGGACAGTTTCCCACAATCCCACAGGGAGTTGGGTTTCATGCTGCAAAACATCCATCTCTTGCACAGCCACAGAGACATCTAGATCAGCATACTGGTGAAACTCCCTGTGCTAGGATCAAAGCAAACAGCTGATAATTGAGGCCGAAACCAAAGAAACAGCCAGGAATTCTGGGAGAATGACTCTGTTCCCACAGCCAAGTCAAAAGAATTGCTTTGTACCAAAGACCAACGAGGTAACGAAAGCACTGAAATGATCCTTGTGCTATGACAAAGATCATTAGTGCTGCCTGGGAGAATGCTGTAAAAACCGCTAATTAAATAACTAAAATAAGAACATGAACCAACCGCTTGAAAAGTTCTTCACCATCGTGGCACCGCAGTTCATACACCAAACAACAAACTACTAACGCACGTTTTAGCCTGTATGCAAAACAACCCGCACTTTAGAGGGCAAGGGCCAATACGCCAAACAGCCCTTACTGAACTCTCAGTCACGTGCCTCCACCACGCCGAGGAGTTTGGCAATGCGACACGCTACAGACGCTCTTGCAGAAACAGCGAGGCTCAGCATTAGTCTCTGATGGGATGACAGCACTCAGGCACTAGCCAGCTCCTGCCGCTTGCATCACATTCAGCGAGCTTTCGCAACCTCGCATTCCTGGGATCCGGGGAGCACGTATAATTACCGCAAACTCATCCAGCCTCAGCTACCAATTTGCAACGGTCTTCCCTTTTATATCGTCTCCGTGTGTCCAGCAAACAGCTGGAGCAGCTGAAACGGCTAGGTTTGGGCAGGAAGGCAAGGCCCTGGGCTGCCTCATACCAGAGACCTGTACCATACACAAGCCACTGCTCAGAGAAATGGCTATACCTCTCACCAGCATCCAGGGGACATGTGCAACATACACCCTGCCTTCTGTAGCTGGTAACCAGGACAGCTGTGATTCCCACTTTTAAGGAAGAAAATGTGTTCCTGGTTAATTTCAGAACTCTGTTTCTGCATCACATATTTAAAAAGCAGCAGACAGGATGAACAAGAAACTGTAGAAATAATAATGATTCATCCCATTATTCATGGTTTGCATTTCTCTGGTAGGGATTAAATTTTGCGAAGCTGGATTCAGGTAAAGTATACAAATCTTTAGTGCTTTTCTGATGGGTACTCCCAGGTTTTTTGCTGGTTCTGCTGTATATCTGCTCTAGCAATGCATCTTAATTTAAGTTGCAGAGCATTGCGATTGCTCACAAGTAGTTTATGTTGAATTTTATAGCAATGCCAGACCATGACCGTGTGCGCTTTAGCTTCCTCAAGGGATGGGAGGTTCGAGTGTGTGTACGCCACAGAGGCAGTAGCAGGTATAAGTGGTGGGTAGTAGGCTAAGCTGCAGCTGTTGGTGACATCACCAGACGACAACTCTGTTAGACAAACACAAGGGGGTCTACCTGTGGAAGTCCACTGAGGAAGGCCATAAAATATACAGTCTGACTATT
Organism: Anguilla anguilla; assembly: GCF_013347855.1. NCBI lineage: Eukaryota > Metazoa > Chordata > Actinopteri > Anguilliformes > Anguillidae > Anguilla > Anguilla anguilla. The sequence goes on from NC_049209.1 coordinate 30,340,148, forward strand.
GATTTCATTTAATCTTTTCTATTTATGTATTCATTTTATTTTCACCCCTGCTGTTTGCCAACACTGGCAAAACGATATTGAAACCACACCCAAGAAGACTGCGGTGCTTTGGGTGAGACTCTGCGTGGATGTACACAGCTGGCGTACTTCAACAGAAAGTAGTGTTCAATGAAACTGTGCACAACAAGGTCTCTGGATGTTCATGAGCAGCCGTGTCATTATATTTGGAAAGACACACTGCTGTTGAGTCCCAAATGTACATTTTAAGTGCCATAAACATTGGCCCGCTGAGGTCCATTTCATCACGGTGAGCTGGAGCGTAAATCTAGAAAACTTGTCTCAGCGAAACCATTTTAATAGATAGCACTCCAGGTAAGTGGAAATACAGCTTTATTCTATTTTTGGGTGAATGATTGATAAACGATTGATGCCGATTGCTTTTGTACATCTTCGTTTTATCAGTAGGCTATTGTGGCAGGGCTCGGTTTGTAGGGGAGATTCAGGGCAAACGGAGGACCACGTCTACCGATTACATAGGCACATGCACCTAGACTGCTTAACTAATTAGTCCAGGTATTTAAAGTGTTTTTTCTTCCCAGTAGGTGTCTGTGACCGGGGAATCCTCAAAACGAGAGACTGGAAACAACCAGCAAGGAGAAGCTGAAAAGCTGAATGGCTGTGTTGCGATTTTGTTTATTTTATCTTTGTTATTTCAGTTTGTTGTGTTAGTTTATTATTTTTTTCACCTGGATCCCGCGAGAGTGAAAGGCAAAGCGGTTTTATTTATTTTTGTAACAACCACGCACTCTCTCTCTCTCTCTCTCCAATGTAATATACAATAAATACCAGAATATTCTGGAATTCCCACATCTCCCAGTGTCCAACTATTCTGTCACCAAAGGGGCGTGTTACGCAGCGTGTGACTGCTATATTTCTTTATATTGCCTCAACTTGCCTGAAACTGTTGGATATTGCGGATATTGAATCATCATTAGTGTTCTAGTATAGATAAAAGATGATGCAATAACACAAAAACTGTTCCCCTCTGCTAACGGATCAAACCACCTTTAGCAGCAATAACTTCAAACGTTTTCTACAAGTGTTGAGCAGTACTCACGGTGCCTTCAAGAAATTCTAAACGCTCTTCCTCACAGAATCATTTAAACTCGGCTTACATACATTGCCTTTCACCAGGTCCTTCCCATGCATCAAAGTAAGCTTTAGCTATGAAATGCTAAAGAAAATTCTGCTATAGAATATGTAAAACATGATGAACTCTGACTCAATTTCTAGGTTCTAATCATCAAAGCAGCCCAGAACCATCACCATACCAAGCTAAATCTCCCACTGAACATAATAGCAAAATTAATGTGGATTGTATTTAAGGCAAAATGCCATTCAAATAACAGAAACTGAACTGAATTACTACTTATTGCCCTTCTATGGGCAGAAACCTGCCGAACAGGGTGCACTGTATATGAGTAACTTCAATTTGTCAAATAAAATAGCTGGAATGTCAACTAAAGGTAGGCTAATATGACATTGGTTGTATTAGCCAACATGTTTCAGTAAAATTGGAGCTAGACTGACTTAATGTACAAAAACAAGGGTTACAGAAAACGAATACAATGGTAAATCAAACCAACTTGGCAATAGTGAAACGTTCATATGCTTCAGCGAGAATCCAACCAAGCAGCTACATGGTTGCCAACACGTACAAACTTTCAAGAAGAAAGAAACAGGAGGCGGTGCTTACTACATGCTCTTACTGCCAGCCAATCAAAAGCAAGCACCAAAGCATCTGTCCTACATTTATCAACAAACTTAATCGGTTGGTAAGCCGAGGGGTGGGCTTGCCATTAAATTTTTAAAAAATAATTTTAAACTGAACAAATACCTAGCCAAATAACTGTTTTTTATTCATAATGTTAGAGTTAAAATGCATAGATTAGTTGTATTTTATATATTGGCTATCTGTGTATTTTTACTAACATAACTAATCAATATTATCCATAGTTTATAATTACTAACACTGTAGCTTAGATGGGAGGGGGCCTGGACAGGGAGTTTAGAGGGAGTTCTGCCCAAGCTCTCTCTCAAAAGCTATAAATCTAGTTATTAACCTTATTTGGGAGACAGGGGAAATGCAACAAATGATAATTAGCCAAGCCGGAACTAAACATGCGTGACGTGACATGACTATTATAACTGCTCAGAGGGACTGCCTCTCTGTGGGACTTTGAACATACACCTTGCTGTGTGAACTGGCTGATACCGCAGAATGAAGAATAACTTATTATTTACAGTTCCTGCCTCTGCCTTCTTCTGCCAACTTCTGGAGTCTTACATTGTGTACTCCTGTTACTGAAAATGCTTATTAGGCTACAGTTCATTTCTGAACAAACTGCTTCAGGCAGTACAGAGTTCAGCCAAGCTAAGTGCACACAAACAAGTGATGCCTTCAGTACAGCATGGCGTTTACTCACAAAATTACTTTGAGTATACAGTAACCTACAGCTTATATAGCATTTTTTAAGACCTTGATGCAGCTAGGAATCACATTCTAGTGTTTTAAAGCATCTGTAATAGTAAGGTCTGCAACAGTGCATGAGGTCATAGACAGTGAATAGAAAGAGACTGGTTTTAGACCATATTTGTCCTTTACATGGAAAATTAATTTTTTTAGTTTTATTTATCTTTTGCAGAATTAATCTTACAAAAGCTTTTGCTTAAAAACAGATAGGATGCTGATCAGGTGTTACAGCATCCTATCTGAATACAGCTCATCAATATTAGACCACTAGTAAGCTATATTTCATATTCTCCAAATTGTGCCACTTAATTATTTAAAAAGATAGTTCACTTTCTGGAGAGTTTTAAATATTATTCTGATTTAGTGTATGTATTCAATTGGTGCATACATATTTTTGTATGAAATGATGGATACTTTATATATTTATGTAAGTTTCTGACAATGGCTGATATTTGTGCAATCTCAGGTTTGTGTTTAAAAGGAAAAAATGACATGTTACTCCAAACAGCTTGTACAGCAATGCTACGGTTCAGAGGCTATACATGAACAGATTCATTTCATAGAGTTAATTCACAATTATGAAAATAAAAATCTGACTTTCTATTATGCCAGGACTTATTTCCTTGTGGGTTCAAAAGTGACACAAGCTCTTCACTACCAGGGCCAAAGAGGTTAAGTGGAACATTTTACTATTTTCCATAAACGATGACAACCTGTACAATTATCAAACTTCAAATTATCAGCTTCAGCTGCACTGGCTGAGTTTCAGCAGACAGGTTGAAGAGGGAAGGTAAATCGGGATTCTGACATTCCATCTGAAGACAACTAGACACATTTTCAATAGATCTGGATTGTCTGAAGACAGGTAGGCTAGTGAAAGTCACAAAAACTTTGTTATGAAAACTTTGTGACCTGAAAATCTTAATTCGTTATCTGTCAATGATGTAATGGTAATAAACATACTTTTACATCTTGGTGATATATCTGAAAGTAACTAGATGCAACTTATGATATAATCAGGGCTACTTTACCAAGGATCTCTCCATATACAACACACATACAGCATATACACAGACATACACTAACTTAGGCAGTATATATCATTCCACCTCGACAGCCACCAGGAACAGAGAGAACATGGAGGTGGAAAAAAGTTACTGTGTGTTTAAGACACACACCCCGCTGATATATGGCAAATATGTAACTGAAACAACTTATCAAAAGGACAGCTATGTTCTTAGCTATACGCCATATCAATTATCTCTGGGACTTTACATTATAATACATGTGGCATTACCCAGTAAAGACCAAACAATAACAATTATAAGCGTATTATTCTCCCAAGAGTATTAGCTAGCTCGACATCTAGCTAATTAGCTTGCTAAGCAGCTTGCTAAGTAGCTAGCAGAGATATCTAGACAGGTATCCAGACGTTACCAACTATTTGGATCGTAATGGTAACACCAGCAAACAAGTAGTCGTCAGACTAAGCTGATAGTCAGGTAACATAGCCTACCTAACGTTAACTTAGTCTGCAGTTGAGTGAACTGGCTATAACTCGGGTGGTCCAACTAATTTTAAATATTAGGTACATGACAAGATCGCAGCATAAATACTCCTCTTAAGCAAAGTTAATATCATTAATTCTGGCAAGTTAGGTGTATACTAAACGTTAACCATTCACTCATGAAATTATTGCTAAAACGATTAGACAATCTAGCCACGCCGTAGCGAACGAACATAAACTAAACTTGACTGTTGACGTTTCAAGACGTTGGATTTCTGGGCAGAAGCAGCTAGTGTTACGCAGTGCCTATGTTTGGATGTAGTTAGCACAGGCAGCTAGCTAGCTAACCAGCAAGCAGTCTTCGTGCGAGGCCTCCTTACCTGCATCCCTGGAACCTGCACGGCCATCGGCGATTGGGCCATCTTCCGCGTCCAGATCACTTACAGCACAAGCAAAAAGCTTTCTCCTCTCCGGTTCTTTGCGATCGACAAGACTTCCACTTCAGTATCCAGAACACCTTAGGCAGACAAACATGTGAGCGAATGCCATCGGAGCGTCTAAAACAACGCTTAAAAAGTTTCCTCGCAATGTTTCCATACTTACTTTGAGACTAGCTTCACAGGCAGTGTATTCCCTGCCTCGGCAAAGTTTACCAAAACGTAGCTGCCTGGCTAACGTCCTGTAAACCTGCTGATAAACTACTCTGCCATTCCTCCAGTGTATTAAGTGACGGCGTTTTCCTAATTTCTTCTTTTATAGCTGCATCAATAAGTTACTAAAAGTTGTTTCCATGATTTTAAAAGTCCAAATGAAATACCCGAGTTGTACTTTACAGGGGCGATGCAAACGCCATGTTTGCGTCAAGTATCTGCGAGTTCCTCGCTGGGTTGGGTGGAGTCGTGTTATTGAGCTATTCGGTTGGCACGTCACTAACGCTGCTACGGACAGGAATTACCTTAATTCAACCTGTCTCGTCTGTACCTGTTCTCCAGCAGACGGGCAATTAATGAAATAATGTGTTACAAGGCGGAAGGTTTTACAGTAGTATCAAGCAACGTTAATAAACAATGGCAATTTGAGTATGTGTTGCCGAACCAAGCCCAATGCAATTATAATACGAACTTTTGTTGCGGCTGCCCAGGAAGCCAGTCACAGAAATAGCCTTGACAGCCGGGTAGATATTAATTAAATATAACTTATCTAGCTGCCAAATGGGAATCTAGAAATAAAAAGAGTAGGGTAATGTTTTGAACAAATATACTAGTTACAATTATCAAGGTCACATAATAATAGCCTACGTAAAATATTGGTAACTCCAATTAATAGTTTAAAAGGCTACTTTTTTCAGGAGAAACAATTATCCAAAAGTACAGTTAAAAGAGTAAGTTGTACTGCTTCTGGCTCGAGAAGGAAAGAAAGATGGACTTTGGTTCCCCCTGCTGTTTAAAAAATGTTAAATTGCGCGTGTACTCATATGGAACAAATGGGTTAGTCTCTTGCATTTCATGAACTTTGCTTGCCAGAATTATGGTGAAATTACACTTCCTGTCAGAATGTAAGGCCCCTCGCATGCACGCGTCCTCACTCTATATGCATTCTTTGAGTTCTGCATATTCTCCTTTCGCGTTTTCCGACCAATATCTTAGTTTATTTTCACATTTCTATGTCATTGTCAAAAATTCGTTTTGATCTGAGATAAAAAGCTGTAAGTATATAACTTTGTGAGGTTCACGACATTTAGCAACCATTCTTCATCTTTTTCTGCCTCACTACGAAAGAAATTCGGTATTTTTACACACACACACACACACACACACACACTAACATACAGTACATGTACCTATTCATGCATGCCATTGAAATGCACCTCATATTGGAAATAGAAGTGAAGAAATAAAAGGTAGTGATGGGGTTGTCTGTGCCAAAACACACACACACTCTCTCTCTCTCTCTCTCTCTCTCTCTCTCTCTCAGAGTGCACAGAAAGCAAATTGATGACACATTTAAACTCTTTTGTATACCTAGAAGAGGAGGAGAAAATGTGGAATGTTGCCTACCAAAATAACATTCCCATCTTTAGTCCGCAGTGCTTGACACACCGAAGTGACTGTGGTGACACAACTGCGCCTTGCCTCAGTGGCCTGTACACCATAAAGAGCATTTGATGATACTAACAACAGGGAGTCAATTAGCTAGAAGAGTGATATTTCGGCAAGCCCATATTTTTTCTGCAAAAAGTCACGCCCCTCTCTATCTTTGGATTGCACCGCTTGACACACACCAAAATGACTGTGATCACACATCTGGACCTCTATTGTACACCATAAAAACAATTTGATGATAGGCCTACTGGCAACAGGGAGCCAATTAGCCAGAGGACGTAAATTTGGCAGGGACCTATTTTGGCTGCCAAAGACTATACCACAAAAGACAGGAACTTGGGTGCTTCTGAATAAAGTGCATCCATAGTAAAGTTGGCTATGCATAATGTTTTGCATGTCATTTTCATCTGCTTTATTGCATGCAAATTTTGATAACACTGAAGCAGTAAAACAGCATTCTGTCAAATGCAGTCAAAATATTTGAATTTTTAATTACAATTGAGTGATGAAAAATTGAGCTATGGTGAATGAGAAATCACAGCCAAAGAGGAACATTTGTTATATAATGTTATATAAATTAATTTATCAATAATAATAATAATAATCTATCTGTACATCAGCAGCATAAGGTCCAGTCAAGTGGCTGTGGTCTGTGGCTTGTGTGTATCTGCAGGGTGATCATAATGATCCCCTTTACATGTGGCAGCAACATGGCCTCCAGGGGTTTGGTGGAAGTGGTGAGATTGTTCCATACAGCACTTTATTGTGTCTGTTAAGTGGTGTAGCCACGCCCCAGTCAGGCTTCGCTCAATCCACCCAGAGTCAGACACCCCTCCCACAGATTTGGGTGGTGACCCTCTCAGAAGGATATCATTCATCCGCTTCAGTGGGAAAATGAACATGGGGGGGATGTAAAGTTCTGCAGCACTCATTGCACAGAACACAGGAACGTTAAACCCATGTTCAGTGCTGGTCATGCTCCTTACCTGGTTGGACCCCTATGGCAAAGACCACAGGCTGTGTTTGCTCAATATTTCTGGTTGCCCAGCTTACCCGTATACCAGAGATGTGTCAGGTTGATGTTCACCAGAGCCTTCAGCTCTTTTTGCCTACTGAAGCCCACTGCATGGATAATGGTTGTAACACTTCCTGTTTTCTCTCCATAAAGTAGTAGACTAGTCAATCCCAGCCACATTTGTTTCTATGATGTCCATGCTTTATGCAAGGTTAAGAGCCAATGTGCACCAGTAAGGTGCAATTTTGACCATTCTAACCACCACATTGCATCTTTGTCTCTTCGCTTAAGGCTTTCATTCAAATTCCACTGCTGCGCACTGTCGGAGTCATAAAAACCACAGGTTGTAAATGACAGCTGGAAAGTAAGCACAACAGGGGACGGGAGGTTGTAAACAACAGTTGTAAATATGACAGGATGGATGTGTATGCCTAAATAAGCATCTGGAGCACAGAGGGGTCCCCACCTTGGACCTCCATAGAAAGGTATCTAGAGAAATGATAGGTAAAATTATAAGAGCATCAGCTGTCATACAAGGCACTTGATTATGGGGGGAGTGCACCATGTGGTTTCTCTCTTCCTGGAGGACAGGTGGGCCTCTTAGTGGTGGGGTGTGGTGTTACAGCCCTATTCCTGGCCAGAGCTTATCTGGGCAAACTAAGGGAATTGTGAGATGTGGAAGGCTTTCTCAGGACTGCATTTAAGGGAAGTCCAAAAGGACATTCAAGGAGAATCTGCTCCTGGTACCATAGATATTCCCATATGAGGGAATCTGCTCAACACATCTCCCGGTACCATAGACATTTCCATACAGAATCATTTGGTTATGCACTTTGTCGGTAAACCTGTTCAACTTCATTAGCCGTAGCCACCATGTCATCCTGTGTTCAGCTATAGGTATTGAATGTGTTTCATATTTGCTGTCACAGACTTGGAATCAAGAGCATGCACGCCTCACTCAGAGCTAGACACAAGTCACAAGAGACCTCTGAGTTTTAGCAGCAGAATCCAAGTCAAGAGACCTCTGAGTACTGAGACACGTAACAAGTCCCAAGACCTCTGAGTGTCTCAGAAGCTAGAAATGAGTCTCCAGACCTCAGAGACAAAGCTGGAGGGGTGTAGTGGTTTCAGTTGCCAGGCACATCAGGTTTTCTCTGGGCTTCTCATGTTTCCATAGCACCTTTCGCCACTCCTACTAACAAAATTTCCTAAACTAAATTTTGGTTACAGGTTTTGAAAATTACTGCAGTCAGACAAACTTGTTTTTCTCCCTGTGACAAAATCCAAATCTTTCCCCACTCATCTCTGAAGGCTAGGCTGAAGATCATTCACTCCACCCCAGAATGCAGCACACCAAGTGTTTGTGGTGATTAAGTTTTTTTAGACTGGACAATCCACCCTGCTTTTGTATTATTTGCTTTATTCAGACAGGTAGAAAACAGAGGAAGTAAGAGATAGAGAAAGGATAACAGTTCAGGTGTCATGGCAGGGAGCCCTGCCTGCAGCATTTCATACCTTCGATTTTTAAAGCGTTAGAAATCCACCAAAAAATTCAAGTTTACAAGAGATGTGCTTTGTTAGTACCACAAATTTCTCTACAGTGAAATATGGAGTGCATCTGGCCTCTGTTCTTGGTTCTTTGTCTCTATACATGTTAGCCCTTTGAGAGGTTGTTCAAATAAAGGGTGTTCATTTCCACTGTAGGTCAAATGAAGGAAGCTCTATTAGTGAGCAGGCTAATACTGAGTGAAGTCACAGAGTATGTGAAATCTGGCTGGATTTTCTTCAACACTGAAAGTAGGGACATTAGTGTATTAGACTGGTTTCTTTTTGGAATCCCATGTTTAAAAACATCGAAGGCAGCCTTTAACATCTGCACAAGGTAACCTAATGCCTGATCTCTGTTCCTTGCTAGGACAGCAAATATTAAAGGCAATTTGCTAAATACAATAGACCAACAGATAGATCAGATACGTGTCCCATCTGTACACACAGTCAGGCCTTCTTCCTACTGGATTTGTTGGGTGGTGTCGCTATGGTGATACAGACTTGGTCATTTAATTTCCTTTGTAATGTAAAGATGATAATTATGGCATAAACAATTCATGACCTACACTGTTTCCACACCAGAACCAGAGAAACATAGTTTTCCTCAAGATCAAAATAATATTTTCTGTCATATCTCATTTACTTTTATTTATTTTACATTAACACCTGACATTGACATGGTGCGTTATTGAGAACATGAAAACTGGAGCAAAACATTTATCTAAAGATCTCACAGCATTGTTTTCCATGTGATGAGAAAATGATGATCATTGATACTCTCATCTGTTGGAGCTCAGATATAAAAGTTCCTACAAGTCTTGAACCAGCTGACCCTCTGTCCTCAGCAACATGTCTCACATCCCACCTGTTTGTTCTATTACCTGGTTAAGTAAACGTGTAACCAATGTTCTGGTCGGATGGTTGTTTGTAATCGCTGTGCTGGTCAGGTAATCATTGATCATTTCTGTGCAGCTACGGTGATAATCATGCTGGTCAAGTGATCATATGCAATCACAGCGCTGGTCAGATGATTGTGCACAATTTTGGTGATGGTCATTTGATTGTATGTTATCGCTGTGCTGGTCCTTTGATTGTTAGTTATCGTTGTGCTGGTCCTTTGATTGTATGTTATCACTGCGCTGGTACTTTTATTGTTATCACTGTGGTGGTCCGTCGATTGTATAATATCACTGTGCTGGTCATTTGATTGCTTGCAACTTGATTGGGGAGAGAGGTCATACTCCACACCTCAGTCCAACACCACAATGTAAAGCGAGGAACCAGTTCAGTTATCCAAATGCAGTGATTACACACTACATGTATGCAGTAATATACCTGTGTGCATTTGACAGTGAGGGACACGGTGTGCAATGAATAACACTCACAGCTCCGCAAAAAGCTACCAAGTGGAGTTTGCATGTTGTCCCCGTGTCTGTGTGGGTTTCCTCCGGGTACTCTGGTTTCCTTCCACAGTCCAAAGACATGCAGTAAGCTAATTGGAGACTCTAAATTGCCCATAGGTATGAGTGTGTGAGTGTGTGTGCCCTGCAATGGATTGGTGACCTGTCCAGGTATATTCCTGCCTCTCACCCACTGCATGCTGGGATAGGCTCCAGCACCCCCCACCACCCTGACCAGGAATAAGTGCTTTAGAAAATGGGTGGATGGATGGCACCTGTATGGCGAATGTATGGATACCTGCTTGAATACATACACACGTGTGTGCACATATATGCGCCCTTGAATGTGTGTGCATCTGCGTGCACTCCACATGCATGCATGCATACTTTAATGTGTGCATGTGTGTATGTGCCCTATGTACGCACACCTGTATTTGTATGTGTATGTATTGTACATGTGCACGTGAACACTGAGACTGCCTATCACAAATCTCGGTGTGTCGTTGTCCAATCCAGAAAACTCAGTGTGTTGTCGTCCAATCAGAGGTCTCAGTGGTTGATGCTGTGGGCCATTTCTGAGGGAATCTGATCTCCTGATGTAAAACCTGTAGTGTTCCCTGTCAGCAGCTGCTCTCATGGCCAGTCAGGATGTACAGGTTGCTGGGGGCGGAGGGGTTTTCTGTGGGGGTGCTCTGCAAGATGATGTCCCTGAAACACAGTGAGTTCCCCAAGGTTGTGTCAGATAAAAACTGTGTTACCCCGCAGCAAGCAGACTCAGGCAGGACCAAATTTGTGAGCACAAACAGAAGAGCTCAAATGCGGTTGAGAGTAAAATCGCTGGTGACAATGCAGTTAAAATAGTGGAAATTTCACTTTCAAATTTCTACATTTTCACTCATTACTACAATGGCAGTCCTAAAAAGCAGAAACATTTACTGGAACTATGACTGGTTATGAATGGCATCGCACTGCATTGAGGCACTTATGATTGGTTGAATAGCAGGACTCAAAATGGAAAAAGAGACAATCTCACACTTCTCTCCATGCAATTAAAGTTTTTTTAATTGAAAGTCACCGACAAGTTTCAGGAGTATGCCTTCATAAGTCAGTCACTTTCTAATAAAACAGTGTGCGATTTTCATTTTTCCATTTTGATTTTATGGACCGTTAAATAACACCTTTTTGGAATTGCGTTCTTGCTACTTTTTCTATCATTGAATAGCAGCAATCACATGACTTAATGAGTGATGTCTCTACGTTTACGTGCCTGTTGGTTCCCAGGACCCGGAAAATGCGGCTCTCATCTGTGATCTCCTGAGTGATCTGCAGAGACAACACAGGACTCAGCCGTGCACCGATCACAACGAGAAATGACCACGCCCAAACAGACGAACAGAGGTTACCTCATTGTTCTGCAGACTCCGCCCCACAAGGCCATGCTTCCAGAAAGCCAGTATGCTGTCCTGTAGACAAACTGGGCAAAAACAAATGACATTATAGTCCCCCAGATTTGCCTTTGCGTTATATTTCCTTTTCCTAGCCAGATGACTGTGTAGGCCTGGGGTGTCCAATCTTATCTGAAAAGGACCGGTGTGGGTGTAGGTTTTAGTTTTAGCCCTGCACTAAGACACCTGATTCTACTTATGTAGGTCTTGATTGAAGACCATGATTAGTAAATTAGTAGAATCAGGTGTGCTGGGCTTAATCAAAAACCTGCACCTACACTGGCCCTTAAGCCTGAACACCAGTGGTTTAGACATACCATTGTATAATTATGGGATGAAGGCCTACTGAACGTGATAAAACTTTCAGTAGATATTTTACACAATAAAGTATCTTATCCTAATGCAGTTGCTGCTGATACTGTATGTACTGTATGTATGTAGGCCCTTGCCCCTCAGATACAACCCTCCCTCTAGTGGTAATATGTAGTTTCCGCATCCATTTGACATGAATCAACACTTCAAATTTCCAATGGTCTGTAGAGCACTCTGCACTAATCACATGCATAATGTTTTACAGAGATGACCTGTCTTCTCACCCAGTGTCTCTATGGCAAAGTCAAAGGTCAGGTCAGAGGTAATTTCTCTGCATGGCAGTCCCAGCAAGGTCACAACCTTAACAGTCTCTGAAGAACAGAAAGTCGACAACACATCACTCATAATATAAAATAATATACTATGCTAATAATAACTAATGTTCATGCATGTTGAATATTACATAAAACACTCAGGGTGTAAATGACTGTGTAAATTATACACACTACATGAACAGTGTGCATTAAATAACATTTTAAGAGAAAAGTCAATTTGCACCAGTATTCAGAATGGAATTATTCTTTCACATGATTCTATGCTGTAATGTAAATAACATGTTTCTTTGAAAATCTGCAGAAGCATTTCCTGTCTTATATACCTATTCAATACCTGTCCATTTTCAGATTTTAATCAATAAGAAAAAAAACAACAAGATTCAATCAAAGACCATAGGGCTCAACCATGCACCACAGTGTGGTGCCTTAACTGAATGTGCCACCCAGCAGCATTTATTTTTCATTGTTACTTTATAATTGTATTTATAACTTGCTTATCTTATATGCTTAGTGTGTGTGAAGAAGTGCTTTTTTAAAACACTGAAAACATTTTTATTGCGATATAGTGAAGCTTCATGTGAATATTCAGTTTTATTATTTTTGTGTGAATGTGTTCATGGACTATTTAAATGAGATTTAATGTGGTTCACCATGAAATTAAAACCCAGACCAGTGAATGGGAGGAAGACCAGTAGGGAGGAAGACTCACTCTCCAGTGTGATGAGGATTGTGTCTCTGTCCAGCTGAGTCACCTGACCAGCTTTCAGGGACGAAATATCTACGAACACAAAGCAGTTGATGCACCAGTACGCTCACAGCCACTGGCCCTGCTCCTTGATGACAGAAATAACAACACCAACGCTGGCACCACCAACAGCAACAAAAGCAACAGCAAGGATAGCAACAACGACTACACCAGCAGCAACAAAAACAATGGCAAAACCACCAAGAGCAGAAACAAAGCAACACCAGCAGCAACAAAAACAATGGCAAAAGCAGCAAGAACAGCAACAAAGCAACACCAGCAACCACAGGGACATGGACAGCAGCACCAGGGCTACCTGTAGGGGTGCTGGCGGTGTCAGAGGTCAGAGGTATGATGTCAAACTCCAGCTTGTGCTCTGAGGGCAGACCTGCCTCCCCCGAGGCACACCCCCTCACACCCACGCACACCTGGGGCAGCTCGTCCGCCTCCCGAACCAGCAGCTCAAAGATGGGGAGGGGCTCCGGGAGGCAAACCGCTATGTGCTAGAGAGCAAGCGGTAATGAGAAAGAGTGGGGGAGAGAGAGGAAGACAGAGAGAGACAGAGAGAGAGAATAAAAAGGGGGTGAATTACATAACATAATACTAAAAATGATAAGCGTGAGACATGTAATTTGTGGACCAAGACCAACAAAAAAAACAAAACGAAAAAGAGAAAATAAAAGCTACAATATTAGCCAGAGCATTAATAAGCCGGCATTACGGAACTCACTTTGAGCTGCATGAACTTCTGCATGGGTTCATACCACAGCAGCAGGACAAGACCAGAAGGCACAGCCCCACACAGGAAGGTGCTGTCAGTGTAGGGGTTACGAACTGAAAGAGAGAGAGAAGGACAGTGTACACTATGTATTCACCACACAGGCTGCAGGGTTTTGGACACGTGGTAGGCATTTCTTACCCACACTGCACCTGCGGCAACCTTTGGTGTCGGGAATCTTTGCAGAAATGGCAAACTTCCTGTTGAAAGTGGAACAAAATGAGTACTGTCTGTATGAGCTTCAGGAGCAGATGGAATCCAGTATTTATGCTCGTGGGCTCTTATTGGGCTATAAGCCTATAAGAAGTGATGTCATTGTCATTATAACACATCATCTAGCATCTTGCATCTGTAGTTGAACACAGCCCTGTCAAATACCCTAAACTATGCTCATCACTAACCATAAAATACACTTGAAAAATGTGACATGTTTTGCATATAATGCTCTAAAACAGCACAGTTAAGTCATAAGCCACTGCAGGTTGAAGTCTTTCTCCGTCATCGACACTGTGGACAGGAGGTTGCCGCGGTTTCAGGGCTGTAGCGGATAAAGCCTCGTACCTGGGGTTGATCCTCTCCGACAGCCGATTGGTGCTGATGGACAGGTGGCCCTGCCTTTTCAGCAGGTGTCTGCGCTGGTGGAACAGCCCTGGAAGGCTGTGGGAGTACAGCTGGGAGGACTTCCCTGAGAATGCACGCGCAGTAAAATGTCCAGAGTTAATTCAACGCTTAATAGATAACATTCGGTCCCGCGTTCCAGACTGGGACCAAATGCAATCTTTTAAGAGTTAAATTAACACTGTTAGAGCTGAATTAACACTGGATATATTTTATGCATTTATATTTTCACATGCTATTTTATTTTATTATTTATTTCATATCCTTTTTTATTTATTTTAATCACATTGTTTAAATTCACTCCGCTGTGTTAATTACTTTAAGCTGCATCTTAATATGAAAGGTGCTATACAAATAAAGTTAAAACAAACAATCGTACAGGAACAGCACAGACAGAACACGGACAGGAAGAGCACAGACTAGCAGAGCACTGCTACAGAGGAGCTGAACATTAAAGCCGATCCTGACACAAAAGGGAGGGGCAGCCCTACCTGAGACAGACATGAGGACGTTGTTCATGACGTACAGCCAGGTGGACCTCTGTGGGAGCAGCTGGAAGGCAGAGGGAGCTGAGCCATCAGTCATCAAATAATGATAAGTCACAACAGAAGGCTCTCCCTCCTGCTGAAATGCATTTAACCCTAGATAACCCTATTTATATGCCCAATATACAATGGTATATTCTTGTCTCTACCTTGAATGTACTTGTATTGACTGATATTTTTGTTTTGGACGACCAAACTGCACTGCTCCGAACGCTGGGCTATGCTATGCTACCAAATTTAGCTGTTTTGTAACTCAGACAACAACCATATGGTTTCATGACTTGTCCGCCCCAGTAATGCTACGGTATCGCCTCTGTTAAGAGTGTGATACTGCAGTCCTGCCTCTGCTCCTAGCATAATCAAACAGCAGTTATCTCTGCTCTGAATGTACGGTTGTGTCTCTGCTGAGTTTAATGGTATGGTCATGTCCCTGCTGAGTTTAATGGTATGGTCATGTCCCTGCTGAGTTTAATGGTATGGTCATGTCCCTGCTGAGTTTAATGGTACAGTCCTGATTCTGCTCTGAGTTCAATGGTATGGTTCTGATTCTGCTCGGAGTTCAATGGTACGGTTCTGATTCTGCTCTGAGTTTAATGGTACGGTCTCTGTACCTTCTCCATGGTGTCCTCATGAAGCTCGTTGAGGTTGAGGGTGTAGATGCCCTCCTCCGCTCCTATGATGAGGTGCTGATCTGTAAGGAGATGGGGGGATTTCAGGGTTTTTTCTTGCCGGACCTAAATTCTCCAGCTGCTTCTGCTGCGGCAGTGGCCTGATCTCACCTCGCGTTTTTGGAAAGACCCAGGTAACCGCAGCGTGGTTCTTCAGAGGACAGCCGTTAAACACCTTGGAGAAACCGGCTCCCATCTGGAAAACATTTCTGATATTTAAGGGCTGAAACGCAGCACCTTATTAAGTTTGTTGTAGTTTTTATTACGAGGAGGCCAAGCACTGGAGGTGCTGTAAGCCTCCTGTAACTTTATGGAATTTTAAATTATTATTATTCTTCCAGGTTCACTACAGCACCCTGACAACAACAAATACACACAGAATTTGACTTCTCTTCATAAATATAAAAAAACTGGCAGGAGAAACAATATGGTTGCCACAAGCCAATCAAAATGAAGTACTGCTCTGTATTATGAAAAAAACCCTTAAACACTGACCTATAATCGGGAAATTTGGTATGGATTTCGATCTATATTTATAGAAACAACCTGTAAAAGGTCATCTTAGGTTTTCTGAAGCTTTATAAGGTTAAATTTTAATAACCATTTGTAGCCTGCACAAAGGTGACATCCAACAAAAATACAACAAGCTTGGCCATACTTTTCCCACATAGGGAAAACAGAGGGCTGCTGTACATTTTCTCCAGTCAGGCCAATAGTGCTTTCCTCCCCCATTACTCACTGCCTGTATATTTATCGTTTGTTTACTGTACTGAATGTATACCTGCAAAGCATGTATATTGCATACATATAGCATATTACCTAAGATTACCATTTAAACAACCGTGCTTGCAATCAGAATATTGCCGGTTTATACCCCAAAAGGAATTGCTGACAGTACAGTGTGTATGTTGCATTTTCTTTCAGCTGAGTCATTTCTGTTTCAGGACATTCAGAATGCCGGAGTGCCTTTGTAAGATTGGTCTGCTGGAATATGATTTGCTTGAGAAAGTTTGAGCCACTGTACCGTAACTTTGTAGGTCAGTGGCTTAGCTGACCTCCAAATGTAGCCCCGCCTACAGAAGATCATATTCCCCGTAGCAACTGACCGCTGGATTATTAACAAAGTGCAGTTACTGTAGGCGGATTTATCTCACATTACATTGTGAGGAAGGTCAAGCTCATACTATTAAGGGCCTGATATGTTAGACTACTGTTTGCCTAGCCTTATTATAAGCTCAAATCTGAAAATTGGTATCGATAAAAGCTTTTACAGAAGATAAATATTCAACATTAATGGCACCTAAATATATCTTGTATGAATCAACATTAAGAAAAAAAACACACTCGGTTGCTTTGGAAAAAGCATGCTGAGCTGAGAAAAAAAAGCAAACAGACATTAGTACACGATACCTGATCTCTAAATGAGATCTGTCGTGATTACAGGTTCAGCCAGTCTTTACTCACGTGCACTTTGGGGGTCGGGGGTAGTCCATGACACTCGGCTCTCTGAAACAGAAAAAAACTAGAGTGAATCACAAAACCCTCACAAATCAGATGTTATTTTTGTACTGTATTTAAACATTTACACTACATATGGTCATGGGCCTTTAGAATTGTTGGAGTGTGAGAAATGTACCTTTTGCTGTACCATTAGGGTATAAAGACCAGTGTTGTAATCGGGGGTAATGGGTCTGTGAGGATACCGTTGTATATTCATTTTCTGTTGCAAGGAGCTCTAAAGTTTATAACATCAAATAAACCAATGGAAGGACGTTAGTCCATTCCATTTCTGTTGGATATGCTGAGTGAGAGAGCTCCTCAAACAGGTCAGACAGGTGGGTTATGCCAATTCGCTTACAGAAGTCAAAATTGAGAGGTTTGTGGTTGATACTGAAGTCCAAACCAATTTGGGGAGTTGGTGCACAAGATGTGTTTATGTTTCAGGATGGAGTTTGACAAAGCGGTCAATTCAGACATTTTCTCCCAAAACCCTTTTTTCCAAGCCAGAGCTGGCTGTCACAGGTCAGATGTCAGCATTGCACACACTGCCATAACAAGTGATGACAGCTGCTTCACACATCCATGGACGGGTACGAGTCCCGTGATTGAAAATGGAACACCACGCATACTATCCATCCACTTTAATGTTTATGTGGGTTGTGGTTTGTCAACAGGCGCTTTGTTATTAGTCACAGGGAGTACTTCTCTCTTTAGCTCAGATTACATAAGATGGACTGAACCCAGCAACCTAGACATTTTGAGTAGCTGTAGTTCTTGTAGATTTTTTTGCTCAATATAATATTATCTCGTAAAAATACCGTGGGAAGATGTTTTCAGGCATTTAGTTTAGTGGTAGAAGAAGTGGTAATAATTCCTGATGTCAAGAAAGGAATCCCATTCTTTTCAAATCGTTTCAAATCGTTCACCCTGAAAGAATGAGGTGTTTAAACATTGTCCTGCTGGTGGATGGGGTGGGATTTGTGATGGGAGGGAAAAGATGATGAATGTTTGGTCAGAGATTGTGATGGAATGTGTATTGCGGTCCAGAATCCTTGGCTGAACGGAGTTACTTGTGAGGAGGAAATCGACACAGGATAACGACCAGCTCACGAGGGAATACTTAGAAAATTCTTTAGTGTTATGGTTGTGGATATGTCAGATGCCATTTAGGCCCAGTTTGTATATGAACTGAATCGGTTTTACAGTGTCAGTCACTCCAGGAAGTCAAACAGACAGAGCCACTCACCGAGTCCTCAGTTTGTCTCCTCAGTGTGCTCCACTCAGGAGAGAGCGGTGGGGCTCTGGAAGGGCTCCCCCCAGCCCACTGCTCCCCTTCCACCATGCCTCCTGCAGGGGCACATAGGTCACTGCATTTTGTGCCTGATTATACTTGAAACTGAGTTAGTGATTTGCTAAAACGTTTATCTCCACCCATTTTAAGGTTCACGACACCTCACACTCACATCTCATCTAACAGTCAGAAAATAGAAAATATTTATGGTTAAAAAAAAAAAAGACAAATGTGAAAAATATGGGAAAAGAGTGACTGGCTGGTCTTACGGTCAGTGACGGTGACCAAAGAAATACGATTCGGCAGGGAGCGAGGATGAATGCCATACATGTGTCCGTTCTCAGTGCACATGCGTAGTACCTGGAAGGGAGCTGGATGGGGTAGAGGGGTGAGCATCTTCCAGGCAAGGCAGGGAGGGGATGCTGCCCCCCGCACGCCGCTTCACTGTCCCACATTTATCTTCTTCCTCCACTGGGCTGTGCTGAAATAAAAGGCCAAAAATGAGCCATTTATGCCAATATGTTTCAGTTATGTTTAGTAATGTTGTACTAATCATTGAGAAAGCAGAATCATGAGTGCTTGCGGTGGCATGCTATTGATTGCTTAATTGATTCTGAGCGAACGTTCAACAGGCGGCATAAATCTATCCGTTACCGCTGCGGAGGGGGCTCTCTTTATGGTGAGGCTCCTGAAAGTAAGAGAACAAATGTTGAATTGCTGTCTGTTTATGTGTGTTTCTTTTCAGTGAAATATGAACAGAAAAATGTATGTGGATATGCTCACACTCACACCTACACACTTATGCGCCCACACACAAGCACAACTACACACATTCTCACACACAGACACCCAGAAGCACACACACACATGGCACTCACAAAATACATATACGCTCTCATATACACATTCACACACATGTATATTCTCTCTCTCATATGCAAACACTTCATACACACACTGCACACGCATGCCACATGCAGCATGCAAGCATGCACACACACACACACACACGCACACACACACACACAGCACCTCAGACTCACCTCTCCAGTAAGGCCTCTTCCACACACTCCAGTAGACTCCTGCATCAGATAGAGTTGATCTAAATTAGGCACAATGATTACCTGTGCAAATCAGGACAGTATGCATTCACCCTAAAGGCTGCACAAGGCCCTACAATCGAGCGCAGTCACTTCAGAAACCCCACAGAGCGCTGTCAGTGACTCATTGATCGACAGCACACGGCAGTTCCCCTCCTTACGGGGTTCACAAAGTCTCACCACTATAATTTGGTGCTACTGACACCGCGGTGGCAGCAACAGAGTCAGAGACATACGTGGGATGAACCGACAAACCAGCGTGCTGTTCGGCTTGAATAATACAGCCTGACCCCACACACCACCTGCTAACCACAGTGCCACTCTGCTCACAGCATACCAAAACACTTCCCTGAGAACCGCAATGCAACCCAGCAATGTACGCTCATACACTCTCATGAATATTAATAATGTAAAGCCAAACACACTTATGAATATTTATACTGAGCATACATTCATCTTCTCTCTAGGGGTTTCGTCATACTTGTTCCTGGTTATACACTTTTGTACGTCGCTCTGGATAAGAGCGTCTGCCAAATGCCTGTAATGTAATGTAATGTAATTTTTATATAATAACAATATAATTACATATGAGTGTATATATACATGCTCATATGAACATGAATATTGTAAGAATATGGCTTACGGAGAACTCTGTTCATCCCCTGTCATGCTCCAATCATCATAAGAGCCCTGTTAAAAACAGAAATGTCACATATAAGTTATTACATATGTAAACGGTATACATTTTAATACCGCTATATGTAGTAAGTCAATCTTGAATTTAAGATCTGTACTGAGTAGGGACTGGATGTTGGAAGAGATAATTACCCTCAGTTTGAGTTACATTTCAGTCATTAAACTAAATAAAATAACTCAGAAGCATGTGTTAAACTGAAATAGCAGGATATCAGCTTCACAGGCTCAAGGTTACTGCCACTAATATGAGACAGTCACAGAGTAGATTCTGACAACTCTGCAGGCTACTCTATGATCACACTGATGGTTTAAACGCATTTAGACATTAAAACATAACAAATGCCAATGGATTTGAATTGGGCTTGTTTCCAGTGAGACTAAACACACTCACCAGATCGGGACAGGGGTCTGTCTCCTTTCTCATTGGGGGCCTGAACTTCACCCGACTGACTGAGGGACAGAGGGAAGGGCCTTAACAATACTGAAGGGTACAATCAATTAACAATATGAGAAGTATACAGGTGACTGTTACTCTTTATGTGTGACTATAGCACTCAGCACTCCAGAGCTACAGCAGAGAAATACAAAGACAGTTAGAACACCAGAATAGGATTTAAAAATTATTTCCGTCCTTTTATCAAGTGAAAATAGCTTTCACAGCTTACAGAGTAAGTTGTTTCATAATGGGTGGACGGAACATACAGTACAGCTTGCAATCCCCTCAGCCCAGTGATGTACTCACACTGGATACAGTGTAAATGTACAAGAAATGAGACACCAACAGGATCTAAGGGTCAATCAAATGCAATCTTGCTTTATTTTAAACATATCTCCACATATTTAACTCAAATTTATATTGCAGGGTGAATGGAATCTTGTTCATATAAACTTTCCACATCCAGTGCTTTTTCATATAAGCATTTTCCAGATTTTCCCTTCCACCATCTCCTGCATACTGCAACACATCTGCCACAGCACATGCCTGTATGAAACTGATCTGGCGCTGTGTTCGGCTTTTCCCTGCCAATCAGCTATAAAACCTCAGTTAGACCTAAGGTAAATACCACCCTGCAGTGAGACATGCATATCGGGTTAGGTATACTCCTGCCGTTGCCCTTGACCAAGGCACTGGGCTCATGACTAGAGTTGGTCCCCGGGCACTGCACTGTGGCTACCCACTGACTCTATGTAACTACTGTAGGATGGGTCAAATGCAGAGGACAATTACCCTACGGGGTTAAATAAAGTGTATCTTAAATCATAAATCCTACTGCACAGTATATTCATACATGTCTTAGTACATCATAAACCGACATGTTTAGTTTTTAAAACTAATTTTACAAATTGACATCATTCTGTCTAGCATCACTCATTGTATTACATTATTAACAAGCAGAGGACAAGTCAAAGCCTCTGCTCTCGGTAGGCTATCTAGTTGATGAAACACCTCTTAGTGGGTTGTCTGGCTTTTCCAGGACACCCTGTGTGAATGAAAGGCTGCAGCAGATTACTTAAAGGCCCAAACAGAAGCATGTCATCTGCCTCCGGCACACCCAAAAAGCCTAAAAATATCTTTGACACAACTGACAAAACACAGATAGTCCAGCAGACCCACTGTCCTGGTCAGAGCAGATATAAAAACAGTGTATAATAATGAACATAATTATGAACATGATACTTGTTCTCCATAAAATACAGACACTCACACTGCTCCTCAGAGGAGGTTCTCTGTGCTGGAAGGTGTCTCGCCAAAGACTGGATCTTGTCAGGGAACGCATCACAAATCTGTAACATGAACAGGCATGTGCACACACACGCTGTTGTTACACATGTGATTTTGAGACACTGGTGCGTGTGAGAGACTTGAGTGAGAGTAGGTACACTGGCGTGTGAGAGACAGAGGTGTGTGGGAGACAGCTCTGGGGGAACAAGTGTGAGTGTGCGCGACAGGTCTGAGTGTGTGAGAGACAGGTGTTAGTTTGAGGTTAACTGGAGTGAATTGGGTCTGAGTGACTGAGAGGTGTGAGACACCAGTGTGTGTGTGTGTCTGTGTGTGTGTGTGTGCGTGTGTTGGCTCAGGAGAGAACACTTACATCCAGATCGCTCTCATCCATGGTGAGTGTGGGTTGGAGGTCGGGGTTTCTCGCCATGTCCAGCAGCTCGATGACTTGGGCTCGAGTCAAGAGCTGGGCCATGAAGGGGTTCTGTGAGACCAGGAGGCACCAGAGGGCATCACCAATTTTGTATATGGAACACAAAGAGAACTGGTATATTAATTAACAGTTAGCAATGTTCCAAGCTCTAAAACTTATAGACTTATGAAGTTCCTCAGCTTGCAAAACAATTTAAATGTCCACAATCCAACAAATACTGAATTGAATTATAGTCAAACAAATCAGCTTGGTGTTGTCTTTGACACCATGGCACTGGTCATTTTAAACACTTCTCAGTTAAAATAAAGGACAGTGGACATGCTCAGATAGTTATGAGTTTTCCCATTTTATTCAGATTGGAGAAACAGCCCATACATGAAATACCATGTTAAGAAATCAAGTCCATGGCCACAAAGGGGATTTCGTAGGTGAACTGATCACACTGCTCTCCCATGATTCAGTCTGCATTCTCTACATCACAGAAACCATAGGGCCCTACGTAGACTCTACATGTATGAGTGTTTTTTAGTACCAATTTACCTGCAAAAGCTTTTCTGCAGTAGGTCTCTTGCGAGGGTTTTTGGTAAGACACATCTTTAGGAAGCTGTGAAAGTCTGCTGACCTACATCGGTAAGAGATAAAAGATAATGGCATAAACATCATGCACCCACCGTGTACCTGACACACAGATTGGTCACTGACAATAATGTCAGCCAATCATTTTCACTGACTTGAATCTCAGCGCTCTGAAGATAAAAATAAAAAAGCTATTTACCTATTTGCCTACAGTAAATTAAGTAGCTGTACTACTCCAGAACAACGTAGAAAGCTAAAATGGTGGTACAACATATTAAATCGCAAGACAAAGAACAACCAAAAAAAATGTACAGAACAGACTCATTGAATGCAACACAAAGCAAGCAGTGACAGAACAAAGGCTGTTCAAAGACAGGGTTTCACAATTGTCCTCAAGAACTCCATACAACACACAGTCCATTCAATCAAACTGTTGTGAGCACAGCCATACACCTTACAAGGTGGATAACTCCTCTAGAACAATGTAACTGATAATGAATGACCCATACAGACATATTTATACTCATTGTTGTGAGCACAGTCTGTATTTTGGGTGAACTACAAATGTCCTGTACTGTCCTGTGTGTTGTGTTCTGTCTATTGACTGCCAATTTATTATTATTATTATTATTATTATTATTTATTTATTTATTTAAATTTATTTCTTTATTTTTTTAATTTTATTTACGTATTATTTATTTGCGTTTTATTTGTGTACAGCACTTTGGTTAACGCCAGTTGTTTTTAAATGTGCTTTATAAATAAAATTTAATTACTCACTTACTTACATTTAAAATGGATGGGCCATATTCATACTGACAATACTGAATGTAAGTTTCAAAACCCCTGCTGCCACCATTGGTGAAGCTGAATTACTAGGTCTCACCACTTGGATTTATCCTTCAGTTTAGGAGGCTGGAAGCTGCTCTTTGCCATCAACCTCAGGGCTCTGAAAAAGATTCAAAGTGGCTTTAAGTGGGAGGGTGGGGTCCAATCAGGAGCTGGCATGGCAGTATCCAGGGGCAATGCTCACTTCATTGGGTGGAG
The DNA here is from genome assembly GCF_013347855.1 of Anguilla anguilla. Lineage (NCBI taxonomy): Eukaryota > Metazoa > Chordata > Actinopteri > Anguilliformes > Anguillidae > Anguilla > Anguilla anguilla. Next base: position 30,364,062 of record NC_049209.1, read on the forward strand.
GTCAAACATGGGAGGCTGTAGCTCGGCCAGCTCGATGGCCGTGATGCCCAAGGCCCAGATGTCACACAGCTGGTTATATCCACCCTTCTTCTCCACTGCTGCCACCTCTGGGGCCATCCTGGAACCATATTACATAACAGGTCGCTTCAATCCTTGATGCTGATTGGCTGAGACCGCGTACTACAGTGACTGTAAAGCCAATACAGTAACAGTTATTCAAACAGCCTGTTTGTAAACAGTATTGCGCCATCGCAAACCGTTGCAAATAATATGACAAAAAAAAAAAATATATATATATATATATATTGTGTAATCAATTCATTGTTTCCATATGTTGTAACCATCTTACAGGACTTTAAATATAGTGGCTTCTCTTTTGTGGAGGATGAATGGGCAGAGTGAATAACAGGCTTGCTGTACATAAGGACATCACAAAGGAAGGGTATGAGTACAGGGTAAATATCTGCGTATGGACAGCATGGGGATGCAGTTTGGATCTGGATCCGTAAGATCTGGCTTCCAGTTTCACTCCTTTCAGCCACTCACCAGTAAGGAGTTCCAATGAAAGACTTCCTCTTCGCCAGAGAGGCATCAATCTCAGCTGCCACACCAAAATCAGCTGCAGAATAAAGAGAGAGAGAGAGAGAGAGAGAGAGAGAGAGAGAGAGAGAGAGAGAGAGAGAGAGAGAGAGAGAGAGAGAGAGAGAGAGAGAGAGAGAGAGAGAGAGAGAGAGAGAGAGAGAGAGAGAGAGAGAGAGAGAGAGAGAGAGAGAGAGAGAGAGAGAGAGAGAGAGAGAAGCTCCTTTTAAACCAACAATGCCCACTCATTGTATGGGTTACAGATGTTAAATCAAACATTGATTCACAAGTACTTTTTCAACCCTTGTGTTTCGTTTGGGTCAAATTACCTGTCTTTAACTTTCATTGGAAAAACTACAGAACATAGGTCCAATAAGGTGCAATTCTCAAAGTATCAGTTATGCATAGCCACAAACATCAAGTCTAGTTCACACAGTAAGCACTGGCTAAGTCAGTAATGTTATGGTAAGTCAAACATCAAGATGAAGATACAAGTGCAACATAGAAGTCCTACAATGAGTGTAGGTGTGAGAAGGTGAACTTTCACTTACCCAGTTTAACATCTCCTTGCTCAGTCAGAAGGATGTTGGCTCCCTGTCAAGAGCACAAAGTGACAGGGTCTTTGCTACAGTTAGAGGTCAGAACCTGCACCAGACACAATGGATTGTGTTCTGCCTGCATTTTACTGTTTTCTGTTAGTATGAATTAGCCCATGTGAAACCATGCTGCTTCAACCTCAAGGCAAACTTTGTGCTAGCTGTGAACTGAGTAGTCATATCCACTTCCACTCTCAGTAAACATGGGGAGATTTATCTCCCCTCCCCCTCTCTCTCTCACACACACGCACACACACCTATTCATAGACAAAAAGAATGAAGATGGCTAAAGCAAACAGGTAAACAACCCAATGAAAACATACCTTGTTTGTTTTCTGTGCACTGTCCATGTTTCTGTGCACTGTCCATCACAGAAAGCTGGATAGCACCTTGCCTTTCTATCTCTCCATTTTACATCACAGACAGCCGGCTATAGAGTATCTTACCTTAATGTCTCTGTGCATTTTTCCACTTTGATGCAGGTGATGCAAGCCCTGTAAACACAGAGTCAGAGAAGAAACTGCCCCTTCTGTATCCAAACTGGACCCTCCTTTAAGCAGACCCTGCAAGAGGCCCTAAAACCCTCTACTTTGAACATGGTGTAGGCATGGTGAAGGCAGCTGCCATCTTGCAGAAATAACAAGAAAACAAAACTTCTGTCTGAAATATATGATTCCTTCTGTTGTTCTGATAAGAATTATTTTAATATCAATTGAAATCAATTCACATGTTGATAGAACATGCTTCATTTTCATGTTATGCTCCAAAGTACAACAGCCTTGGATAACCAGTTCTGCTGTCCTGGTTATGTGCAACTATAGCAGATATTCCAGGTCATTTGCATGTCACATTGCAAGCCATTTTGGTTATCAGCAAGACAATGTTAGGATCTTTGACATAAAAAAATTAATATATAAATGTTGGGTTTGGGTAGGAAATCCACAGGTGCATTTTGGATTGGGTAGAATTTTTTGGACCTGTGAAGACATCTTGTGACTGGGTCAACCTGTTAAACACGTTATTGATCACATCTATCATATTTAAACACAGAACAATAAACAGTAATGGAGTAACCTTTTCATGCAATGGGAAGCAGTGCTGCCTTGCACAGTCCTACCTGGAGAATTTCCCTACAGATGAAAGCGATCTGCTTCTCCTTCAATGGGCCAGTCACTGCAGGAAACACCAAAGTGGTGAGAATGAACCAATACCATAGCACAGTATAAATGAACACTAATACGACAACAGAGAATGACTGAACACCAGTACTGTAGCATGGTGTAACTGAACACCAATACAATGGTGCAAAATGACTAAAGACCAGCACCATAGCATGGTGAGACTGACTACCAGTACCACAGCAAAGTATGACTTTGCATCAATACAACAGCACAGAATGACTGAGCACAATTACCACACCAGTGAAGTATGACTAAATGGCAGCATTGCAGCACAGCATGACCAGTACCACAATACATGAGCTTGAAAAGACCAATCTAATATAACCGATTCATCAAAATAGCAGCAGCAAAATAGCAGTTTTGCCCAATGAAAGAGCATAGATTTAGCAACACACACACATACACACACACACACACAGTGTGGTGACAAGAAAGTGACAGGCAGAAGAATATGGCTAAATTTACCTTGGTAGATGTCCTGCAGTGACCCTCCTCCACAGTACTCCATACAAATCCACAGCTTATTGTTCCTGTACATACATGTGCACACACACACACGCATATGCACACATATACACACACACACGCACCACAAGTTTTTATCTTTCACTGTTTTTCCGTTTCTATTTTTTAAAAAGTTTGAATATCTGTGTAGATCAGCCCGCAGAAGAGCACCTGAGGTAGCTGCCGAAATACGAAACAATGTTCCTGTGAGAGCACTCTTTCATCATGGAGATCTCCTGCTGGATACAGGCAACATCCTCTCCTGAAAGAAATACAACACACTGTTTCAATCTCATAAAAAACATCACACAGGCAAAGAGGACTGTACTCTGCATTCAGGAATATAACGAGGACTGCAACTCATGATGATTTTCATAGCCCACTATAAACGCTTAATTTGAATATTTGGTAAATCAATCATTTAAATAATCTAAATAAACAAGTCAAGTCTTTTACAAGCAGTCAATTAATCATGCATGTTATCAGTGAACTCCCAAGCCTGTAAGTGCAGCATGATTACCTCACATGGAAGCATAAACGTGCCAGAAGTGTTTCTGATTTAAGATCAGTGAGGAATTATCGACATTACGATCACTCCATTGCTGGAACTCTAATTAATTGTTGTTTATGATAGACTTAGTCCTGCTGCTGTAAATATAACCAAATCTAATGAGAAGTCACAGGGATACACTGAGCCTAGAAGCAAGTCAGGAAGTACCTGGATCCAACTTTACTACTTTGATGGCTGCAATCACTGAGGTCTTGATGTTACGAGCCTAAAAGGAAGAGAGGCAAAAAGTAACCAGACTGGAGGGTCGAGGCAAACAGCAAAAGGTTTATACAGAACATTTGCTAACATTTTTTAAAAGTAGTGCACACGAAGAACAAAAACTGCCAAAATGGAAGAAACTGAGAGCGCAATTAATTTTACAATTGCTTGGCTATAATTTTAACAGATGTAATAGCAGAGAGAGGGAGAAAAACAATGCATGGATTCATCAGGTTACAGTGAAAAATCCCTTTCCTTCCCCTTGTTGCATCTTAATGAAATCAATGTCACTGGCATGTCAGGGTGTGCAAAAACAGGCCATGTGAGGAATCCATATTGAGTGGTTTGAATAGACAAAGGAAAATGGAAATCTGTCTGTCACTCTTAATAATGCGATCCATTATCCTTCCACCATTTTAGTTACCATTAATAATATAACCCATTAACCACACATTATCTCAATCGCAATTAGCCTGATATCACAGGACAGAGGGCGCACCGTGTGACAGCAGCAAGCAGCTGAGATGGTTTCCATGGCGGCAGAAAGAGGAAGCTACAGTAGAATGCTTTCAGATACAGTGAGGAACCTTTGTCTTTGAAAACAGCCAGTACCCTAGTACGCAGGACAGACCAGCCTGGGGGCCTTACAGTCTGTTTTTGGGTTTTTTCTTGGGCCATTGCTGGTTCTGAGCTCCTCGTGATGTGAGCATAAATCTGGGTCTGTGGGAGCTTTCTCCCACTGGGGCCACCTTATATTATTTTTATTGAGGACTTATAATAGATGTATTGAAGCAGTATGTTACACTGCTGCCCAGCTCACCATAAACTGCCAGCAAAGCACAGCAATTATGTTCACTCCCAGCAATTTACAGAAAGGAAACTGTGGCTTGTCTGTGAGCATCATTTGCTGAAGCTCCACTGGCTTCGGCAGTCTGTGAATCCAACACCTCACGGTAGTGCCTTTCTGTCTCAGCTAGAGGAGGGATATCATAAGGCCACTGAAGCTAGGAGCCCTGCTCCAGTTACCATAGCAATAGATGCAGCCAATAGCAGATCAACATTCTCAGGCAAAAAAAAAGAGAAAAAAAAGAATGCCTTGATATGACTGAACGCACTTCCTGTTTTCTTTGCTGTTCCCCAGTTACTTCCTGTGATGACAGCTTTCTCAGTTAAAACTGACAGGTATATCTTTAAGGCTCTTTAAAGCTGCAAAGACTGCACCATGCAGTCAAAACATCTATTTAATACTTTAATACTATTTATTACTTAAATGGGCGCAACACTTTTTCCAATATTTAAACAGAGGAACTGTGTATGCGTAAGCCCATTCTAAAACATAACTGGTCAGAACTGTTCCATTTGCTCCAAGTTCAAAATGGTCATTCTGGGCAACTGCCCATGAGTTAGGCTATAAGCAAGATTCACTTAGGTGGCACACAAAGTATCGTTCACCCTGAGAAAATTGGTGTTTTGCCCACCTCTTCCTTCCGCTATGCTGTTTGTGGATTTCCTGTTACAAACGGCTCCCTGCAGCACACACACACACAGTAATTTATCCAAACTAAATAAAGCACAAACATCATCACTCATACATGTGATAGACTCCAACAGAAATGAAACTGAAACAACGGTAAAACCGTTACATGCTCAGTAACCATCCCTGAGCCTTTATGCAGCACAGCTTTTAGATAAAATGCTAGTTTCAAGTGAAAGCAGCAATGTCTCTCCCAGGTTTCGAAAACACGTGTATCTGGGTTCACACATCCTCACGCTAGGTTACAACACACTACTGCTGAAACAGCGTGTCCAGAACACACCAGCACGAGGTGCATTACAGCTAACCTTTGAACCACTCTATCTTTCATCTCTCGGGAACCAACTGAGAGATATTCTTAATTAGCCATCCATTTTAATATGCCGATCACAATCTTAACCCCGCTCAACAAAACTGCAAGAGAATCACTTAATAACAACACAATCAGTAATCTGGAATGGCCCAGCCAAAGCCTAGACTTAAATTACACTGAAAATCAGTAGTATGAGCTGATTATTGGAGGAAATGCAAAAGATTGTAACACCAAAATGTGCAATGCTTACACATATATACTCAAAAAGACCAGTAATTACTGCCAAAGGCCTATCTAGAAAGTATTAGGGTGGAAGTGAGTACTTTTACAAATGAGAAATGTGAGTATTTAATTTTTGAATAACCTGTTGAATAAAATATTTTTGGCATTTTAGATGTGTTGAATGTATTGTATTGATGAAGAGAAAAAAAAGTTCAAGAGTGTGAATACTTTCTGAAGGAACTCTATACTTCACATTTTATTTTGTTTCATTTTAATTATGGAGGAAGGTTGTTAGCAATTATACACCCCACTGTCTTGGAGGTGATTCAGTGTAGGCCTAGTATTCATTTCACACTGTAAAGTCTCCACATAATCTGTCAGAGAGTCTCTCTCTATAGGTGGGTGGAAGGGAGGGACAGGATTTTAACAGCAGCACACAAAATATAGAGCTGTGCAGACACAAACCCCATCCTCTGTAAAAGAATCTACTGGAATGAAGCATTGAACTGAACCCATACTGCTGAGCACATCAACCCCAGCCCATACCACCCCTAGAACCAGCAGCTTCCAGCCAAGTCATGTCACTGTGTGTCAGGGGTTTGAAAGGAACCATGAGTACTGAATCTCAGAGTTTCCTCTGAATATAATGACTTTATTAGTACTGATGCTGACAGACTCCACAACTTCACACATACATCTCTCACTGTAGCCTGCCAGGCTCCCTCTCCCTCTCTCTCTCTCTCTCAATCTCGAACACATTTGAATCTCCACCTAGGCTAATTGCACACATTTCCAAAAACTGTAGACTAAAATACTATATTGTAGAAAAGAATATGGCTTGGACATTCTCATTTGCCTGTAGTCCCAGAAATGTTACCATTATGTCAATGCAAATACAATACCTATACAATGATTTGTTTCGTTATGAATAAAAGTTATGAGAACTTTATCGAACAGTTTCGAAGGCTTTGGTCATTTGTTTGTTCAGAGCAGGAGGGCTATTACTTCATTCTTTAACACACAGTCTTGTTTGTGCTTCCTGACATTTCTGTTGTGTACCCTGTCAGCTCCTATACTTCGAACCAGAGCCTTGGTCCATGCAATACTGAAAATGCACTAACAAACAGCCTCCCGAAGTACAGTGAAGTCTCATAGGTATGAACCTCACTGATCAGATATGACTGAACAGATAAGAATGTGCAATTAGCATATACAAGTATGTCTTATCAATATCAAGCTCTTTATTATCACTACAATTAAAGCCAGACAAAGGGATATGCACCTTTGCCTAATTGCTAAATAATACAATGTGGTAAAAAAAAATCAACAGCTTTTGCTATAGAGGTGCCATAATAAAAATCAATCAGTGGGAAAGAGGCCAAAAATAACAGTTAGTAAAAAGGAATGTATCCTTCTGAAAGGTCCAGATTATTGCTCATTTGATTATTAGCCATGCATCCATGCATTAACCATGCACCTTCAGTATTTAATAAATATGACTGCAAGGTTTCCAGGAAAAGGTTCAACCGTCTGCACTGACACAACTCTGGTGTTCTTGTGCCAAGAAAACATAAATACATTTCTCCACATTGGTGTAATTGGACCATCATTTCACAGTTAAAAACATTTCAAGAGTTTCGAACTAGACTGCTTCCATTACCCACGGCACATCATAGGCCTACTGGGTTTAAGCTGAGAGGAACAACAGAACGGTAGCCTCCACAATTTCCTTGAATAACGGTAAAAAAAAATAGGCTAATTTCCGCTGGCTGTCACAAAGAAACCAAACACATAGTAGATACGTCAAGCCTGCACAGGCTATATCACACTAAAGCTAATTGCATTTTTATTGTTTTTGAACATGCACGCATTCACCTGCGTACATCAAAGTTTCATTCTGAGGCAAACGGTGACAACCGATGTCACTGCACTGAAGACATTAGCCCACCTTAAAAACATCGCCGTACGTGCCACTTCCAATTCGATGGATCAATTCATACTCGTCCAGGGGGTTGAGGAAGGAGACCGCGATAACATCCATGGTAGGTAAGGTAATCTCTTCCTTCTCAAATATTTCCAATATAAGTCATGGTACGACAGCGTTTCTCAGCTACGCGAAGTCGGAACTTCCCCTAACGTCTTTCCAAACGCTAAATGATTAAAAAGATGTCACTGGTAGCTTTTACGGATATAACAGATATAATACGGTACATCCGTGCAGGAGACATACAATATTTATAAATTAGTTCCCCGAATGAGATGAGATATGATGCTACATGCAGCGCATTCAGTCGTCACAGCATCACATTTTAAAACCGCCTCCATCGCCGAATATGTGTCTACTGCTTGCCTTGTCGCTGGTGGTTTGTGAAGGCGTAGGCTACAAATCCAAATGTGGGCTGCACATTCTTTACTGATGTAGGCTGCACATTCCTTTCTGCGTTTAATATCTCAGGTTGAGCAAAGTGTTTAATCGCTTTATAAAATACCCCGGTAGGTACAGTGACCCCTCCCCTAATTACATATTGACAATTTTTTAAATGTTTTTCTGGAACCTGTGACTTGGCTTTGCTTGATGCAACTATCAGACTGAGATTGATATTAGCTGATCACGACAAGGTGAAGTTTTCATATCCAGGAATAGAAAGTAGTGAATTTAATTTTAAAATAATAATGATTCACATCATTTTCATACTCATGAATCTATTCAGTGACCCCTTATGTCCAGTGGATGGTGGCATTGCCATCCTGAAAGAGACCACTCCCATCAGAATTGAAATGTTTCATCATAGGATAAAGGTGATCACTCACAATGACTTTGCATTCATTTGCAGTGACCTGTCCCTCTACAGTGACAAGTGGACCCATACCATGCCAGGAAAATGCCTCCCACAGCATTACCTGTTGAGAATATGGAGAAGAATGACTCACCTGACCATATCACCTTTTTCTACATCTCTGTAGACAGGTGCCTATGGTTTTTGCACCACTGAACTCTCAAATGTGCCTTTGTCTTTGTAATGAGGGCTTTATGGACTGCAACTCTACTATAATATCCCTCTTTATGCAGTTGTCGACAGACTGTTCTTGCTGACATAGTCTGATCATGTTCTGCATTGACACCAGTCAGGAAGAGTTGCTATTTTTCCTTACATATTGCACAAATGCACAAGCATCACGGTCATCAATTTTCGACCCTATTTACTGATGTCTTTCCCTTAGATCTAAATTCAAATGTCACTTTAGTCACTGTTCCTATTGAAACAGTAGCCACTTGAGCAGCCTTTGTGACTGAAGCTTCTGCCATCCATGCCCCAATGATGAACCCTCTTTCAAAGTCACTTAGATTTTTTCTTCTTGCCATCTTGATCCAAAATTGAGGTCAGCTGGGCCTGCTCAATATTTTTATACATGCCACAGAGCATGATAGGATGTTAATTGCTTAATTGTAAATGCCCTGGATAAGACCGCCTGCCAAGCCATTGTAATGTTATGTAATTTGACATAATGCTCAAAAGAACATTCAACAGCGACACCTGGTGGTTAAAAAAAAACATTGGTACTAACCTTACAGAGAACAAATTAAGTGCGCCTAATAATCACTATTCCGTTTAGCCAACTGTTGTGCTGTAGTGCCGGATGCTAAATCGGGCAAAGGGATGACTGATTAGTGATCACGCATCACTGGCATTAATTCGGGAACTGGATATTCTCTGCCGGCCACTGTCCAGAAGAGGGCCTGTCATCTGTGCCATTATGTGAGCTAATCAAACATTTGCTACATTTATGACTACCCAGTTGCAATATAATCAATGTCATATGAAGATATGTGTAGACGTATTATTTTGAATTGAACTTAAATATAAAGAAACATGTTAACATATTTTCGTAAATCGCTGGACCGTGTATCGTCCTGGAAAAATGTTCGGCTCCCTAGCCTAAACCTCTTACGGTGCCAGAATGCTGTCCTGAATTCCAGCCAAATATGATCCGTGTCTCATTTAGAGAACACCAAGCGCTGTCCTCACGTATGAAGTCACATAACCGTTCTCGACACAGTAAGCACGATGTTATCACTGATTGCTGTACTCCTGCAGCTGATTTCAGTACAGCAAGCTGTAAGAGCTGCTTAGACATCACTATTTTACAATTGATGCATAATGTTCAGAGGTTGCTTCAGATGTTTTAATTGATAGGCTACTTGTATTTGGCTAAACCATGATTCACTCGACATTCACACAAGATACTACCATGCATTACATTACAGGCATTTAGCAGACGCTCTTATCCAGAGCGACTTACACAACTTTTTTTTTTTTTTTTTTTTTTACATAGCATTTTACATTGTATCCATTTATACAGCTGGATATATACTGAAGCAATTTCGGTTAAGTACCTTGCTCAAGGGTACAACGGCAGTGTCCTACCCGGGAATGGAACCTGTGACCTCGGTTACAAGTCCAGCTCGGTTACAAGTCCAGTTCCTTACCCACTGTGCTACACTCCGTCCTCATAACACTAAAGTTGCAAGATAAATTCGTATTTTATATCAACATGGATTAAACTGTGGTAACTGTGATTATTTCAATGACAGGGTTAAAAAAACATTCATACAAATTTACGATTGTAAACTAGAATTTGACTCAGTGAATGTACTTTTCTTGTACCACTTTTCAGGATCCACTCGGGGGCGCTATAATTCGAGCTCCGCACCCGCTGAACTCAGACCAATTGTAACCTTTGCTCTTTCCAGTAATTCTCTCTCTTCCGCTACCGCCATTGTGGTGATAGGGTTAGTGATTCGAAATGGTAAGAAAGTATCATCAAACATCCTTTTTATGGATACTTGAGTTATTAAAATTCGGGGGTGATATGAAAGACGAAACATAATAATATCAGTGGCCTAGCTTATGAAACACAGATGATTAATAATTTGGCGAAAAATGTATATGGAGACGTAGCAGTCTGGCTAAGGAAACGTAGCAAGTAGCCTACTCAAGAAGCAATGTTGTGGTTTAGGTTCCGTACTGGTGGCTCTAAAATCTAGATATATGCGAGACAATATTGCTGTTTTCTATGTATATTGTATAATTGGTATTTTATTCAGGCATCAAGTTATTTAGTACTTTTCACCTATAAGAAATGTCATGTTTTGGCTTGTCGGGTTAGCCAAATGTGCAGTAGCTCACTCATTTCTCGTCCGATTTCTTTGCAGTCGTCCCACAAGACTTTCCGAATCAAGCGCTTCTTGGCGAAAAAGCAGAAGCAAAACAGACCAATTCCGCAGTGGATCCGCATGAAAACCGGCAACAAGATCAGGTAAGGCCGATTGTGGGGATACTCGAAAATTGCGTACGTGCTTCTCGGAAACACAGAGGTAGTCGAAGTTACATCTCTGCAAACCCGGTGTCGACCATAAGTGGTCGTTAATAGTTCTTTGGTGGATCAGTCAGTAAGGATCCCAAATGACTATTTAGGAAAAGAGCTCTTCTACCTCAGTAAAGGCAAGCCCTGGTGCATTTTGGACTCGGTTGTCACCAGGTCGAGCATCTGCCGTTTTCCCACTATGAGCATGGGCTCCTTGCATTACTGTTGCTTTAGCTCCTACAAATGACACGCCAGGTGAGCACCTTTTTGTTTGTCTGAACCAATTTACTTATGAGACCTCAGAGCCTTTTGTGGAACCACAGAATGTTCACACACTAGCTGAAAAATCACAGTTGGGATTGATAGGGCAAAGTGGACAGGAAATGACTTGGCTAACGTTTTGTTTGTTTAGTAAATTAATAGCCTTGATGTAGCAGTGACTGGCGTCTTGCTCTATTGTATTGTATGCCAAAATATTGTATGGCACGACTGCCTAACTTTGGGGATTTTGCTGTACTAAGAAACTAATCGACAGAAGTATTCCTGCAAGGTAATTTGATGGTTTAATGTGTATGCATTCTTTCTGTACACACAGAATTCATATAAAACCACATATTTTGTTGTCTTCTAATCTGTCTAGCCTCAAAAATTCATTTGAAAAGTACTTTAATTGACGTCTCTTCATTGCCATGAAATATGTTTGTTTTTTGCATGCTGATTTTTGTTGTGGAGGGAGGTTGATGTATGTTCACACAACGAAAGTTTAGGTGTAGCGAAGATGTGGTTGAAGTAATCACATTAATTAAATTTAATGAGCAAGTAAAACTTTTTATTCCTTTATTGGGATATTTGCCAATATGTCGGAAACACCTACTTTAATTAATCGTTGCTCCAAAGTCATTTAGAAAAGAAAATACTTTTCTATGTGGAGAATTTTAAACATTTTAGAATTTTTTTTTTCTCTTTCCAAAAAAGTGACCTTTCAATCCCTGGCAAATAATGGAATGTTGGTGTTTAAGTAAACATGGCCATTGATGATCTGTAGTGAATGAACCTGTTCCAGACTAAAGTTGCTAAATAGCTCTCTGCTTGGCTGTTGTACTTTCTGGTTAGTATGGAATTGGGCCTCCTGTGTCGCTGTGCTCCTGTGCAGTGCTGTAACATTAATACTTTGTCTGTTGGCTTCACAGGAATGTGTACATTTTTGTAATTATTGTGAAACTCCAAGCTGCAGTTGGTAACCTTTTTTTGGAAAGATATTTGGGAATGGTCATGCTTAATTTGTGGAAATCCAGCACCAAACACTGTTTATATCCTCAAATTCTATGTTCTAAAACCAAGGATTTGGCCTGAGTTTTTGTTTTCAAAACTGGTTTGCAGGGTGAACCAATCAAAGAGCTTAATGTTCATGGAGGTTAAAATCCTGAGGTGAGGTTCTGTGATGGAATTATAATCCCTTGCGTGTTTGTTTGGTCCTCAGGTACAACTCCAAGAGGAGACACTGGAGGAGGACTAAACTGGGTCTGTAAACCCCCCCTTTGCCCCTACCAATGGGCGCTGCGCTTCACCATCTGCCTCCCACCCCCTGAGACCTCACGCGTGCAGCAGCTGTCTGTTCTGGATGGCCACTCGGCTTGTGTTCACACCTTCACAATAAAAGTGAGATTTGGTGGAACAATGGCATTGTGTTATTTTAACCACTTAGTATGGGCCGGTGCAGGTTTATTTGCATCTGCTCTGTTTTTTTTTTCCTTGTGAATTTTTCAGTCAGTCAATCTGGTCATACAATATACTGTTTGAACTCAGTTTTATCTCTATACATTATTTTTCGTTGCCAATGTTTTTAGCAACAACTGTTTTTTATTTTGCAACGTGGGAAGGCAAAAAGGGTGTATAGGTTGTTAGGCTTGCATAAAAGCATACACATTGGTTCTCCTGAATAAACAACCATAACCATTTTAGTATGCACGCTGAGAATGCTACACACTGGCAAAAAAGGGACTCGAGTCTTTTAATCTAAAAAGGTTTTGCAACAAAATTTATTTTGCAATGTCTAAATAGAACACTGCATTTGGAGGCCTTGGAAGTAATCTCACTCGCTTGTGAATATTTCTGAGGAAGACCGTGAAAACAGCTTTGACACAGTGGAGGGCATGTTCAGTGAAGAGCTTGATCCCATTTTATATCAATTAGCATCTACATACATTCTCAAAATATTTTTTTCAGTGCATTATTGAATAACCAGTAGGCCTTATTTATGGGTAGGGGGAAAGGAGCAAATTTCAGCACACTTCTTCCACGAGCATATAGTGTGCAGTACATAGTGTTTTATACCTCTAAAGACCCATAATATCATTTGGTTACCAAGTGTCCTTTTGAAATCTCCAAATGGCCTTTTTTGAAACCTGCCTAGGCAATGCAGAATACTCATTTTTGGTGGTGTCATCCAATTTGAACAAGGATTTCTACAGCGCTGTGGCTGTTTCCAAACAGACCAGGCACAGCCACAAGCATCAGTTTAGTGGCATGAATTCAGAAAGGTGCTGGAAACATTTCTTAGTGATTGTTTATTAATACTAGGGACTCCCCGCCCTAGTACTGACGTTACTGAAGTATAAAGCATCACTCATATCTGTAAAGGAAAAGGGAAGTATTTTATTAAATAGGCTTTAGTTGTCCATGCAGTTGGTTATTAGTCACATGGAACTTGTGTCCTGTGCATTGTGATTTCTTAACTGTGTCTTTTACGTGTACCAAAGGTCAGGCAGTGGTATGATTGTTATTAGAAAGGTCACACTGATCTAGTTGTAGTTAGAATGGTAGGACAGTGATCAAGCTGTAGTTATAAAAACATTAAGCGATGTTGGTTGTGCAACACCACTGAATGTTTTTCTAACTACAACGAATCTGGGAGTTAGCAAACTGTTTTGCATTTCATTTAATGGAAAAAGTATGACAGTTTAGGGTTGTTGATTGTTGTATATTTTTGATCCTGAAATTCTGATTACATTTGTTAAAGCATGAAACATAACTAATGCATTCATTGCTTTGAAACTACAGAAGGGAATAATAGGTTCTGCCAGAACTGAAAAAAACAGAAGTCACAGTTCAACAATAATTGTTTATTTATTTATTCATAATAATTATTATTATTATAAGACCAAGAAAGACAATAGGGTGTCTCACACCTTCGGTGCTTGACCCCCTAAAAAGACTGGAAGAACACAATCAGGCTCATCACATATAACCATGATTGGGTAAAGCCTACGTGTGGGTAGCTCAGTTACTTGTACCTGAGGAAAAGTGGTATAAAAACAGAATCAAAGAAAATAAATTTTATCCAAAGGCCTTCAAGCTGGGCCTTTTATGTGTTTATTAACAAAGTAAGAGGTACCAGGTGCAGTAGGGCCAATTCTGTCTATTCCTACAGCCCTCTTTGCGAGGTGAACAGTAATGGTCCTAAAACAAAAATAAATTGAAAATTGTTGTGCAGAATCGCTAGTTAAACTTTCAAAAGATTAAGTTGTTTTCATGTGTTTAACTGTTGATGTTCACTATCACTAATTTCACATAAATTAGACATAGCCTAAAATAAATAATCTGTACGTAGTTCTTCCACATCAGCATGACTTGAGGAAATGGTGTTCCTCTTTCTTTTTTGAGAAGATTACAAAACATAACGTATTACCAAATGTGCTTTTTTTCTGTTGAATCTGTTCAATTCTTCAAATATTCCATATGTATCCCAAAATAATCTCACTCAAACCAAAATGTTTTTTGGCGTTTAAATGACAGAAAATGATTGCGGTACTCCTATTTTACGCAGCTAAAAAAAAAAAGCATTGGACATCATGTATCGTCCTTCTACGAGTAGTGATGCATCCCCAGCGGAAACAAATGACACTGAATCGATACTAAAAGAACATCAACATTGCGGATTTTCCCTGTAGCAGGTTATTAGGGGTCAGTATCCTCTAAGTTTCTGTCTTTATTATGTTCAATATCCCATAAAGGATGCAATAAATTTTCTCACAAGCCCACAAAGTTGGTTTCTTGTAACAGATGAGTCCTCTTCTCCGTTTGGTACCTCTTGGAGGTAACGCGCCGTAGCAACGCAGTTGTTATTTGCGTTTTTATATCCAAGAGCTCTTCCGCCCTCACCGTCCATAGCCCCAAGTAGCTCCTTTATCTCAGCCGACGCATTTGTCCGGAGGTACTGCCACGCTCTCCGTCCACTATAGTCCATAGCGTCCACACTTGCGCAAAACGCACCCACCAGAAGCTTAACTATCATATACTGACCATGCATTACCGCAACATGAAGCGGCGTGTAACCTCCACTGGCCTTTATGTTAACATCCACTGCGAATCCCTCATTTTCCGCATGCTTTAACAGCTTTATCAGAGTATTGTGTTTTCCATATTTTGCCAACCAGTGAAGAACTGTGAAACCAGTAACAAAATCTTTTTTGGTCAGCAAACTGGAATCCGTCGACAGATAATCCACAATTATGTCAAAATTGCCATCCACGACAGCGAGCATCCAAGCGTGTTCTGTCGGATCCAAAGCCCAAAATGCGCAGAAATTAGCACTTTCTTCTGAAGCTGACGGAATCCCATCGCTGCCAAGGTCCTTGGAATATGCGCCAGCGCTGTCAAAAGACAGTGATAAGCTACTGAGGCCGGTTTTAGTCAACAACAGTTCCTTTAAGTATTTTTTCCGCATGCCTGAGGTCATTGACCCCTTCTCAGGTGCCTGGGCAGACAGTTTTCTTGGAACCCCAGGACAGTTGATTGTGCCACTGCCACTATACAGTTCGCTTGTCTCCTGTTGCTTCTGCAGTCTGTATCTACGCACTGAAGCTGGAAGCGGAGTGGGTATTGCTGCGGTAGCGGCGTTGGACGCACGCTGTTCCAGTGTGGCATTGCGGTCCCCTGACGATTTGTCTCTGGGTGAGTCGTGAGAGGCCTTCGTTGATGTATCGCTTCTAAATCCGTCCCCATTCTGAGCCGGCGCCAGTTCGCTCTGAGAATCTGGATTAGGTCTGCAGGTCATATCTGTTGACTCAGAGATTCCCACGTGGCTGGACATGTTAGATAGTTTTTCCTCCTAATTTGGCGTTTTCCTATAATAAATGCATTGAGAATATAAGGCGTTAGCCCATTGGAGCGCAAACGTAAAATCCCCAGCTATAAATGTGTTCTGTAAAAATGCTGATAGGCCTACGTGTTATATTATAGCTAGATTCTATACTTTAACATAAATCGTTGTATTTTGTTGAAATAAAGATAAACACAACATAATATCAGACCGAGTACTTACTGTGTCAAGCTTAACACCGTTTTATAGCTGTTATTCAGTGGACAAGATCGAGAGTATTCCCCTTTACCATTGTTCAAACTATTAATGCAACGCTTCGAGTAGTTTTTTTCTTTTTTGACACCCTCAACTTCTTGTTCTGCTGAGGCTATAAACAGCACCACCCATTAACTGTTCCTCTTTTTTCACAGTCACAGTCGTTCTCAAAAATGAACATAAATACACTTGTCGAATCCGCTCTGATGAAGCAACCTAGATTTTACTATGATAGGCTACTTCAGTAATACTGAGCATTTTGCTGTGCAATGATAAGACGGTGCAAAGGAGCTTATTAGGCTAAGGAGAGCGATAGTTTACTCAGAAATATCGGGCTTTATTTGTATCATTGCGTCTTAGAAAATATTATTCCAATTAACAAGATAATCTTTTACATTAACTGCATTTACGCGAACCGTTTCAATAGCCTATTATTTAAATTATGTTTGTAAGATTAGCGGGTGCTAGCTAAATTGGTTTCTTCCTTCACAAGAATGTCAAACATGTTCTCACTCCTTTCCATTTGTAGGGATCCATCTTATGCTGCGAAAATAATTGTGTCTTTACAAGATGAGTTCTATATCATTCTTTTTTCTAAAACAACATTTCTGCCAGATCAAACGCAAACCTCTTTGCTAAAAAAAAGCTTATACAGCGCCCCTGCCCGTTACCAGCACGAGAACCTTCAAGAGGGACTACAGTTAGACTGTTTCTGTAAAAAAAAAAAAAAAAAAAGCCTCAGCAGCCACGGTTCTGGTTCACGCTGAAACTATAATATTCTTCATGGCATTGTGTTCAAACGCATTCCACACCGACCGAGGAGGTCCTGACAATGTTTCCTGTCTTTAGCCCATTTGTGTGTATTCGTGGATAATCCGAATTACACAGGCTACACATACCGATTTCACTGGTGTCTTTTTTCGCACAAACATACTGTTGTGCTGGGACATTTTAAAAATAGACTTTTTGACCCTCAACCCAAATTATATTTGACAAATCTTTAAAAGGTGCTCATGTTCAGTTCTTCAAGTAACTTTTAAATATATTCTGTACAATGAACAGCTCATGAACATCTGGATATAACAGATGATCGATGTAGACAATCTCGTAGCTAGTCAATACTAACCATCCTTCAGTTTATTTTCATCATTAATCTTCTTCATCTGAAAGTTCTGCAGGCAGTTTTTTAATTTTATTTATTTCTTTTTTTGGGTGTGAAGCATACGCTCACCACATTTTTCACACATTGCTCTTGACTGAGCAATGCAGTCCTCTTTCTTTTAGTGGCCTAATTGCTTGTCTGCCTAGTAAAGCCAGTGGGCGACACAGTCTTTCCTAACCTCTGGAGGTGGCCTTGATTCCCTTCTTGTTGCCTCCTCCAGTGAAACTCCACAGAGCTTGGTTGGCATTCCAGTCACTCACTGGTTACCTGTGTGGAATTGAAAGTTATATGCATTGCCCTTTGAGTCACATGTACACCTTGTAACCCCACTTATGGGGCTTGCTTGGTTTGTTTGTTTGTTTTCAGACACTTCTTTCCTTTGTAAGGAATGCTTTGCTCAGCCATGCTGCAACTGTCATCCATTGGAATTCTGTTCATTCTCTCCAGAGCAGAGTTGAACAAAGGCTCTACTTTCGACAATGCATCTCTCTGCATGGGTCTTCAGTGCTGTGGTGTCGAATGCTGTCATTAAAATGGAGGTTAGATTTGATTTGCTCCCAGCTTCTCATGGACATTGCATCAGCTATCTTGTCAACGTGCGTGTCTGCCTGCCCAGCAGATGGGTGTTGATGGACACCGGAAGAACAGTCCCAATAAACTGCTCCATCTCAGAGATTAGTTCAGTTTTGCTTGGGGGTGAACATCTGCCT
Organism: Anguilla anguilla; assembly: GCF_013347855.1. NCBI lineage: Eukaryota > Metazoa > Chordata > Actinopteri > Anguilliformes > Anguillidae > Anguilla > Anguilla anguilla. Next base: position 30,382,355 of record NC_049209.1, read on the forward strand.
AAAGTACTCACTTGGCATGTGCAACTTTTCCACTGAGAGAAGTTGTCCTTGCCAGACTGGGGCAGGATAGTGGACACAAATAGGAGTTTTCCATGGCAACCTACAACTTGCTGTCCCTGACTGAACACGGTCCTTGTTTTTATTCTCACTCCTGTCATCACTTTCAGTCTAATCCTGTGCCAGTCACATTTCACAATCTGAGCTGCTGCCCTCTCCGTCTTCACTGCCCTCAGGAATAAATGCAGCCTGGCTTTTCTTAACTCCATAAACCTTACTGACACCAGTCTAAATGATAAAAATGCTTACTTCATCTGATTTAGCATTAGCCACAATAGTGGCATATTGTGGTAAATATGCTTCCCCTTGTGGGACATCACAACATTCACTTTTTCAGTGAAAAGGCATCTTTAAAAAAAAAATTTTTTTTACACCATGTGAAAAGTCTTTAAAAACCTTATAAAATAACTTTAGATATCCAGATTTTTTTTGATCTTATCCACTTCAGTACTAACTTACCATGACACCTTTCAATCCTGTGACCTGAAAAGCATGGCACCCTCTCTGTTACTTCCCCCAGGCGGCAAAAGCTTTACCACATGACCGAAATCTTCCATTTTATTTGTTAAAGGGGAAGTCAAGTTATACGTTTAAGTGAATATTGCTTGGTAGAAAGTTTAGGTTAAAAATACATATTTTAAAAATATTTATATTTTTAAATATAAAAAAATAAACTAGCACTACTTGCACTAAGGTACAGCCATCTTGGGACAAACCAGGTTGTGACATCACTAGGTTGGTTTGTCTAGGCTGCTCAAGCTATTTCTATTGGTAAATTACTGACTTTCATTGAGTTTAATGATGAATCATAAGGGGAAAACAAAACAAAACGAAGAACCTTTTTTTATTGCTCCAGTGATGCTCAAATGAGTATTACTGAATATAAAGGCCTTAACCAGAGCTTTCCAAACTCAGTCCTGAATTGCAAAAAATCGACAGCTGTTCTTTGACATGTTTAGTGTCTTATAAGGGATTGTGTTCTTGTGCCCAAATTATGTGGGAAATGTAGCCTTTAAATCGATCCTCCATAAATGCAAATACTCACTTCTGTACAAAACCGCTTTACCTGTTGTTGGTACTAACTAGTTATACGTAATTGCGTAAATTTAGGTTACATTATGGATAACGTTCATTCAGACTACTTCCGAGCATCTCAACATTGAATTCATTACAAAACGCTTTGATTAGTCTACTTAATAAATTGTTTTTAAGCGTGTCGTTTATTTAACTGTAGTGGCCATGTCTGCGATTAGTTTATATAATACTTTTTAAGGCACTTTTCATTTTCAGTATTAACTTAAGGCCTCTTTTTAGTTTTAGTTTTCTTTTTCTTTCTTTTTTTTTAATAAACGTGGAATGAACCATTTTGTGGGAAATGAGGGGGTTAAATAATATTAGAATATCTCCAATAAAACGTTTTAAAATATGGCATTTCACATTGCGGGATAACTTGACATTTTACCTCTGATCTAACTTAAGACAATTTACGAACTTCCATGCGGTCCTGTCTGTGACAGCGTTTGACAATTATTGGTACATTCTCTGGCAAAGCGAGTGCTGCGCAAATGCACCCCCTGCGATTCTCTTCGGGTCTCATTTGAAGAGAAGAGTAGACCTACAATGGCAGCGACTGAGATTGCCCGTCAAGCAGTAAGTCCAAATCGGATGCCAAAGCTGCTCATTTTCTGTCTCGATATCTACTATACATTTCACGTTTATGCATTGCTATAGATAAAGAGGTCTCTACGCGACATTTAAAGTCTCTTTTTTAAATGCATCTTATTAGCTCATACTGCTCCATCAGTGCTTCCTTTATATGAAAGTTACTGCTCGAACTAACCAACCTAGCCAGTTATTTCTGTTTGATATCAAGGTGCACAAAACCAACGTGCTAGCTTGCCGAATAAAACCATTTACGATCAGTGATATGTGGAAGTATTAAATTGTAGCCTACCTGTTTTTGTGGCGCCGTAGCTTGTGGTAGTTATTGCCACGACTGGACAAAATTCCGAACAGTTATAGCTTACCAGTAGCATATATAAAATTGGCAACAGCTTGTAGCTAACTTGGTATTATTATGTAATCATCTGGATAATGCAGGTGGTACATTTGTGTTTGTGAAGCCACACAGATCAGTATTATCAGTTGGATCCTATCTTCATTAAAAGCTAGTAGCTGTCGATTGCTAATTTCGTTTTGGCTTGTTTTCGGGTTGTAGCTACGTTAACATGGATAGCATGCTAGATGTCACATTAGGGTGCGAACTGTTTCAATTAGGCTAATTAATTTTTTTGTGCGAACATCATTGTATTAAAGGAGCGGGTGAGCTTCATTCATACGGTGATTTGGCTCTGCTTGTAGCTTTAGTTATGGACGATGCACGATTCAGATTTCACACTCAGGTAGTCGGTGCACTTGCATCCAGGACTATGACAAGTTGTATTAATAGGAGCGATGCCAGGGTCTTTACTTGGACAAACAGCAGTGAAGGCGATCATTAGTTACATTAGCATTACCATTGGTTTGGTTTGCATAGTTTGTTTGCAAAATGTCTTTTAAACTAAGGTAGGTAGTGTTAAGGTAAGGTGTATGCTGATAAAAAACATTTTAATGTTACCCTTTTTAGCTCTGGAGAGACGACTGCAGATGTGCTCTCTTCATTGTTTACTCGAAGAAACAATTAATTCGCCTATCAACAGCTTACAAACACAGTGATGTGCAAGGTCTATTCCAAAATAGATAAGACGAGTCTTCATACTTTTAAAAATATTCCTGAATTTATTCAGCTGAGCTCTCAACACGTAGTTCTAGTCATTGGCTGTTTGTCATTGGTTTTGATCGTCATGGTTTTGTTGCTGGTGAACTTCTCTCCTGATGATATAAGCACAGTATAAAAGCAAAGTATGTTTATTGTTCTATTGTGACACTTTCAGTATTACAGTTTCTGTTAAATGAGAGGCATGCTTTGTGCTGGATGGTGTGCTGTTCTATCACAGAACTTGAATGAACCATGTGTTAGTCTTGTGACTGCTCTGTGAGGTGGTTCTGTATATGCCTCATTTAATAACTATTGCTGTGGATAATCTCTCAGAATGAACATGTTTTTGAACTGTGCTGTCAGTTCCAACAATCAGATTGTATGTGCAACAGTTATTTTAACTGTGAACCCCAATTCCCAGAGGGTGTGTGGAACATAGACAGTAGAAAAAATGGGTGTTGAATTGATCATTGAAAGGAATTGTTCTTTTTTGTTTTTAAAAAATGTATATTATTTCTGTCAGTTTTGTGCATGATCGAGGATATTTCTGTTATTTAGGGAAATATTTGGTGACCTGCTGACTTTACAATGATTGGTATCATGGTATTTGAGGGTTTTTGGACTACAACAATGAAATAGCCTACAATTTACTCCAATGCAGCTTGTAAAAAAAAACAACAAAAAAAAACACAAAGTGAATTATATCTATAACAGTAGGTCTGTAGGTTTTCCTGTGTGCAGTGTTTCTCTCTCTCTCTCTCTTTTCTCTCTCACACACACACAGACTCCCTATTTCTCTCATACTTATACACTTCCCTGTCTTACATACATACATACATTACATGCATAAACACACACACCCCGCTTAATCGCTCTCATACACACACATCCTCTCTCTGATAGCACTGTTTGTAGTGTTGGCTGTTCAGGACTTCTAGATTTGAGATAATGGACAGTTTAAGCAGACTGCACTACAGCCGTTAAAAAAAGTTAGCAGACAGGAAACAGGAAGTGGTTTTTGCTGTACCTAAGCGCTCTGTGTGCCGTTATGTGACACTGAGCATTTAGGTGAAGCACCCAGAAAAGTTTGAGCAGTAGTATATGTGACTCAGACTCAAACTTTATGATCAAAAGCAAGAAGTGTGTAAGGTTTCCAATGGCGATTTTAACTGTGATGTTCCCATTAATATTTTTATTGTAATGCCTTCTTCTCTGTGCACATAGTAACCATATGTCACAACTTTGTCCTGGGTCATGTGCCACAGAACATCAGTGTGTGCAGCCCTGCATGTGCAGTAGGTTAAACTGGTGCATTCTGGGTAATGTGTTTGCAGGGAGAAGGAACACGCTCTGTCCCCCTCAGTGGTCATGTTGGCTTTGACAGCATGCCAGACCAGCTGGTCAGCAAGTCTGTCAGCAATGGCTTCTGCTTCAACATCCTCTGTGTAGGTAAGGGAGCGCCCATCATACCCCTTTCTTTCCCTGTTCTGCCCATCTATCTCCATCTGGACCCCTCACTCATCTTACATCATGTTGATGTAACTCTGTTAGCTATATTAACAACTAAAGCAAATGACAGGTTGCTTGGTAATTCATAAACATAAGTTTAAAGCTAGAAAGCTAGATGGTTTAAGAAATGTTTAGTATTGCTGAATAAAATTTTTTTTTTAAATTATGTTTGAAAAAAGTAGTATTCAAAAGATGTGACATACCAGTATTTAGGTGGATAGGCACCACTGTATGTTCTCCATTTTTTGTTACTTTTACCGCAGTTGCGCAATAACTGAGTTAAATCCATTATGGACAGAAACAGTGAGTATTAGTGGAGTGTGTTTTATTGCCATTTTAGCACTCCGTTGAATTGTCTTACATTTTTGATTTATTAATAACTATTAATATTGTCATTTTGTTTGAAATGCAGGAATTGTTGGCCTAAATGGCAACATTTTCATAGCCTACATTTAGAAAATGCAGATTCATGAAAACTAGTGCAGCCTGTGATGCTGATGATGATAGTGACTGTCACCCATGATGAGAGTAAAAATCCCCTTTTTGGTTTTGTGTTGTTCATTTCTCCTGAGCCTAAGTGGGGATGAGGTGAGATGGTGAGAGGGAATGCGGGAGGTGAGGTGTGGTTCTGTGCTGACCATGCGTGCGTTCTCTGGCATTAGGGGAAACGGGCTTGGGGAAGTCCACCCTGATGGACACCCTGTTCAACTCCAAGTTATCGGGCGAGCCCATGCGGCACAGCCAGCCCAGCGTGCAGCTCCAGTCCCAGACCTACGAGCTGGAGGAGAGCAACGTCCGGCTCAAGCTCACCGTGGTCAACACCGTGGGCTTCGGAGACCAGATCAGGAAGGAGAACAGGTGGGCCTGGCGTGGCTGCGCTTATGGGAGCAAGTGAATGTGTGTGTGGATGTGGCATTACTTGTTGTTTGAAAGTCAGGTGTGTTACCGGCATGTTCCTCTGTGCAGTTACAGTTCCATCGTGGAGTTCATCGATGCGCAGTTTGAGGCCTACCTGCAGGAGGAGCTGAAGATCAAGCGCACTCTGCACAGCTACCACGACACGCGCGTGCACGCCTGCCTGTACTTTATCGCCCCCACTGGACACTCGCTGAAAGGGCTGGACCTGCTCACCATGAAGCAGCTGGACAGTAAGGTACTGTAGTGCGCCTGGGCCAGGGAACCATCTCGTACTGTTGGGAGTTTACACTGCTGTTATTATAAAAATGCTCAGGTGAAGAGGTATGACTGGGTCATCTTGTGAGAAAACAGCAAGAGCATCTTTAAACCTTCTTTTTACCTGGCTGCCATTTTCTAACACAGACTGAATACCGATCCTTTCAGGATGCATCCTGGTTCCCCTCCCACCCCCAACCCCTTGAACCTAATATCTCCGGTGTATAAATTCAGGTTATTCCGGTATTATGGTTGTATATTTTTTTTATGTGTTATGGATGTTATCTCCTGTGCGCTCAGATTTGTATTTAGGTTCTTATTTAGGATAGTTAATTTGCTTTTGGCTGTAGTGATGTTGTATGTACCCCTGCTGGTCTGGGAATGTTGTTAGCCAGGTCTGGCATAGTTGCGCATATGTGAACACACTTATGTTCTCTTACACTGTAAACCACTCTGGATAAGAGCATCTGCTAAATGTAGTCATGTCATTTTGTTTGTGGCATTATGTAATGTTTCGCAAGATGTTATTCAAATATTTATGTTATATATATGTTTCCCATTTACATTATTTCTAATGCATGTAAGCAAGTACAAATGTGATTTTTGTTCAGGTTTTCAAATTTTTGAATCCGATTAAAAGCAAGAAGGTTAAAACAAAGATCCTCTGTAATGTTGCAGGTGAACATCATCCCCATCATCGCTAAGTCAGATGCCATCGCCAAGAGCGAACTCCACAAATTCAAAACAAACATCACCAGCGAGCTGGTCAGCAATGGTGTGCAGATCTACCAGTTTCCCACCGATGATGAGACAGTGGCTGAAATCAACTCAACAATGAATGTATGTCTGTGTAGTGTGTCTCTCTCTCTTTTTTTCTATTCCTTGCCCTAGAACACCCTCAGTTCCGTTTCAGTCAGTTGCTATTGCTGCAAATTCATGATACAGCTTGTAAAGCAGAGGTGTAATATGAGGGTTAGAGTCAAACCTGTGTGAAACAGGTGTAATGTCAAGGGTTGAGTTAAACCTGTATAAAGCAGAGGTGTAATGTCAAGGGTTGAGTTAAACCTGTGTAAAGCAGAGGTGTAATGTCAAGGTTTGAGTTAAACCTGTGTAAAGCAGAGGTGTAATGTCAGGGTTTGAGTTAAACCTGTGTAAAGCAGAAGTGTAATGTCAGGTTCTGAGTAAAGCTTGAGAATGGCTAACCTCTTCATGTAAATGACCCTGTACTCTGAGGCTCCTGGCCCCTTGTGGTTCCTTTGTAGCTGTAATACCAGATCTGGAAACAGCATTAAGGTAAAACTTGCGCTGTGTTCAAACTGCTTTATAGTGCAAGCAATGTGGTGAAAACATCCTGGTACAAATGATGCAGACATTTGCAGATGCAGCTATCTGTATTCGTAGCCATCCGCAAAGGTGGAGACAGAAGACCTGATTGAGTTTTATGCTGTAGTATGCAAGTACTACACATCTGCATGAAGCACATTGAGTTAGCAAGCAACTAGCAATATGTGAGCATGTGAAAACAGTGAAACATGACAGAAATGGCAGGGTAGATTGAGAGAACAGTCCCCTTGGCTGTGTTTACTGGCAGCAAATATAAATATGATATCATGCATGCAAAAGTCACTTACATTAGTTACACAAATTGTCAGTTGCATTTTCAGTTTATTCTGGTTTCCTGTCTTTTCAAACAGAAAAAGCTATGATCATGGAAACTTTGAATTTCCTGTATAAACCTAGCAAACAGGAAAAAAACTAATAGCCCCAGTTACACATCCTGCTGTGATACGTGTAGTGAAACTAGTGTTTTTGCTCTCCTGTCTAAATGTAGAGCAGTCTGTTGTAATTTAGTACACTATGTAATGCTGTTCTCAGTGTAGTTACGTCACAATGTGAGGTTTCTCTTGTGGTACTGAAGGGTAATGATGGAAATTATTTTTATGTTTGAGTGTGTGTGCATGCATGCACGGCTTTGTATGTTTTAGTGTTGGCTTGCGAGTCTGAGTGTCTGTGCGATCTCTGCTCTGCAGGTACACTTGCCATTTGCAGTGGTGGGGAGCACAGAGGAGGTGAAAGTTGGCAATAAGATGGTGAAAGCACGTCAGTACCCATGGGGCATTGTGCAGGGTGAGTTTCAGCCACATCCACGCAGGAAGTGAGGTCACACCCAGATGGGAAGTGAGAGACCCACCTGTCTGTCAGCCTGGCCTGGGGCTGCTTCCTCCTTTACAGAATTAACCCGCTCGGATGCCGCACACACGCACGCATGCACGCACACACACACACACACATTGAATGGAACCTGTTATGAGCCCATTCCCCAATGTTGCTCACTGTCCTCCTGGCTCCCTAATGATATTGTAAGCATAATCATGATCTTACCGTGCTAGACGCTGTGAGCTTGGGAGAGGATCTTAACCTAATGGTGTTGAGTATAGAGGGAGTAAAACATAAGGGGGAAAATAGGCAGTTTAAATAGGGTGAATTCCCCCTCTTTCATTCACAGGCAACACCCTTTCCATAGAGGGGCTTTATTTGTTTTGGTTGATGGGTGTGGAAATTAAAGAAATGAAAGACTGATGGAGGCAAATCACGTGGGTGGAATCTCAAACACAACAAAAAAAGAAACAAACTATCAAAAGAAACCAAATGGGTTAGGGAGAAAACAGCCAAATGCCATTCCGACCACTTACCATTTACGCTCACTAAACCACCAGGAAAAGCTCTTCTTCAGTCAAGAATTATACTGCTTGTTTCACCTACAATAACTGGCTTAACCTGGTCTTCCTCGCCTGTTAAACCATCTGCCATATGACTTCCTCTAAAAGAGAGGAACAGCCCTACTACATTTTACATCCTGCAGTCCCTGCCAAAATACAGAGAACTACAAAAAGTACACTGTCTCAGCCCTGGGATTGCTAACAACCACAATCACGAACGCGCGTGTGTGCGCGCGCAGTGCACTGTTTGTTAATGGCAGTGTATGCTTGTGACATACGGCGTGTGGGTCATTATCGGTGTGTGCGTTTTGCAGTGGAGGATGAGAGTCACTGTGACTTTGTGAAGCTGAGGGAGATGCTGATCCGCGTGAACATGGAGGACCTGCGGGAGAAGACTCACACGCGACACTACGAGCTCTACCGCCGCTGCAAGCTGGAGGAGATGGGCTTCAAGGACACCAACCCCGAGTGCAAACCTTTCAGGTGACTGGCCAACTGCACCTGTGCACACCTACAGCCTGAATGTACACTACTAACACACAGCTACAGAAGCTGTACCCTCCTGCTACACCTGTACACAACTACAGCCAAACTCTGTACCACAAACACACAACTACAGAAGCCATACATACCTACTTAACCTGTACACACCTAGTGCAACTGTACACACCTACAGCCTGGCTGTGCACTGCAAACACACAGCTACAAAACCTGTACACACCTGCTACACCTGTACACAACTACTCATCCTGCACACACCTACAGCCTGACTGTACACTACTAACACACAGCTACAGAAGCTGTACCCTCCTGCTACACCTGTACACAACTACTCATCCTGCACACACCTACAGCCTGACTGTACACTACTAACACACAGCTACAGAAGCTGTACCCTCCTGCTACACCTGTACACAACTACTCATCCTGCACACACCTACAGCCTGACTGTACACTACTAACACACAGCTACAGAAGCTGTACCCTCCTGCTACACCTGTACACAACTACTCAGCCTGCACACACCTACAGCCTGACTGTACACTACTAACACACAGCTACAGAATCTGTACCCTCCTGCTACACCTGTACACAACTACTCAACCTGCACACACCTACAGCCAGGCTCTGTACCACAAACACACAACTACAGAAGCCATACATACGTACTCAACCTGTACACACCTAGTGCAACTGTACACACCTACAGCCTGGCTGTGCGCTGCAAACACACAGCTACAAAACCTGTACACACCTGCTACACCTGTACACAACTACTCAAGCTGTACACATGTGCTCAACCTGTACACATCTACTGCGCCTGTGCACACCTTCAGCCTGGCTCTACACACAAACACACTGATACAGAACCTGTACACACCTACTCAAGTCAGAAAGACGCACGCTCTGAAACACCCCCTTCGCTGCACGCTGTAGCCTGCAGGAGACGTACGAGGCGAAGCGGCAGGAGTTCCTGGGGGAGCTGCAGAAGGAGGAGGAGGAGATGCGGCAGACCTTCGTCCTGAGAGTGAAGGAGAAGGAGGCCGAGCTGAAGGAAGCAGAGAAAGAGGTGTGTGTGTTTGTGTGTGTGTCATACTCCATGTATCTATATCTTTTTGTGTGTCTGTCTGAGTTTGTATTTTTTTCCTTGTGTGTGCATGTAAGTGTGTGACTCCATTGTGTGTGTGTGTGTGTGTGTGTATAACTCAATCAGTCATCACACTGAGAAGTCGTCACATTTTCCAGTTGCACTGTAGCTAGCTAGGAGAGAATCTCATATTGTCCCAGCTGAAATGGTTGCTACCTAATGTTAGCCAAGAAGTCTGTAATTTTTGCCTAACATTAGATGTTTGCTAGGAGTGTGAAGTTGCAGTAGAGATTAGAATCTTGAAACAGTTTTGAAGAGATTGTGTAGTATTTGAGGTTGTGTGCTTTTCTAATCATGAAGGTTCATTTGCACTGTAAGCACAGTATTAAATATGCTTTTTTGACTGTCCTCCCATGGAGAGTGTTGACCCTTGTGCTCTTGGATCTTAGCTGCATGAGAAGTTTGACCGTCTGAAGAAGCTACATCAGGAGGAGAAGAAAAAGGTGGAGGAGAAGAGGAAGACTCTGGAGGATGAGCTCAACAGCTTCAAGCAGAAGAAGACTGCCACTGAGCTGATGCAGTCCCAGAGTATGCAGGCAGGGGGCTCCACAACCCTCAAGAAAGACAAGGAGAGGAAAAAGTAGGTATAGACCATGGATACTCAAATCTGGACCTCAAATCCAAATCTAGCCCTGGTTTTTTTCCCCCCAGGTAATTAGCTGAACAATTAGTGTTACTGATTGGCCAGACTGTATTCACACCTGACTCCCAGGTAATGGAAGGGTGGAAAACCAGCAGTTCTTGGACCTTGAGGGCTGTGATTTGAGTAACAGGAGTACAGACTTTCCTGTTGCAGGTGCTCAGGCATATCTGCACCAGAGTGTACTGAGCACTCTCTCTCATCCCTTCCCCAAAGAATCAAACCCACCTGAAATGTGCCTTTATTAACTCACTGCTGCTGAAGTGCATTTAGGGAGAGCGTACTTACCGCAGTGGTCAGTGCCTCTTATTGGTTATTTAAGATGATGACGTTCGCATTTGTTTTTGTGCATGTGTTTGTGTGTGAATGCAGAGATTGAGAGAGGTACAGTATTATGGCGAACTCACTGTGAGACTGTGGGGAATACTGTATACTGGGACTGCTGCTGTAGTCTGTGTGGCCCTGTTATTTCACCCCAAAAGGAAGTTCTTCTGTTTTCTCCACTGCAATGAGCTCCCAGTATCACTCGGGAGCAAACATGGTACTCCGTGAGACGCATTCATGCGAACAGGAGTCACTCTGTTCCCTCCTGCAGAAACACAAGACGTTTATATAGGCTGATGCAGTGAACGATCACAGTGTATAAGGTGTATCAGTAAATACTGTAGGAATGCAGACTCTCGGCCCCTCAGACACGGCAACATGGATTTTGCGCGCCAGGTTTGCGTGCAGCGGCACCTGCTTCAGGCTGACGCGTGTAACACGTGCACTGTTTTCCAGCTGACTCCTCCCCCTGCCCTCTGCATGCTGCATGAGTGAATCCCACCCATGGTAAGACTAATACCCTCCTGCACTAATAACTAACCAATAAAACTGACTGGTCATAAGTACTCACTTTGGGAGGATGCCTGTTTTGATTTTGCATGTGGCCAGATATTCACATGGCATGTCACGGCATAGATTTAAACTCCGTATGTGAAAGAATTGGTCATTTGGTAATAAGTGAGGCTGCCCATGCTGAAGCTTACAGTAAGGCATGACCTCCCCTACCACTCGTTTTCTACAGGCCTGACCATGACCGCTCTGACCATGTGCTGTTAAAGAAAGCATTGTCAAAGCTTTCTTTAACAGCATATATGGGAATTATTACTAACATTATGTCGCTTTTTGTTGGAAGGAATGGTCATTTTTTATTTCTGAATACAACTAAAAACATTGATCATAATTGTATTTTTTTTATTTGTTCAGGCTACCTGTGCAACGTCCTGCACCGAACTCCCAAACCCGCCACTTCCACGCGCCACCCTGCCCCAGCCTCTGCCCCTTTCCATTTACCCCCTCCTTCCTGCCCATTCACAGTCTGCCCCTCCCACATCTCCTCTTGCCCCTCCTTCATCTTTTCTGTCCCACTCCTTATCCAAAATTAAGCCAGATTGTCTTGGTGGAAGAAGCCATAATGATAACGGGACTCAATGAGATGATTGTTAATGATTCAGGTGGATGTTTTCTGAAGGTTTTAAGAGCATTTCACTATCTGTATCGTTTTAATGCTTATTTTTGAGACTGTTCTGCTCAGTTCTTTGTTGTAGAAAGTGGATTGTGTCGCAGCGAACGTGTATGTGTGAGTGGGTGTGAAAGAGAGAATATGAATGTGTGTGTGTGTGGGTAGAGAGAGGGAATGTGTGTGTGTGTGTGACCGAGACAGTGTGTGTGTGTGTTTGTGTGTGTGTGACCGAGACAGAGGGTGTGAGTGTGTGTGTGTGTGTGTGTGACCGAGACAGAGGGTGTGAATGTGTGTGTGTGTGTGTGTGTGTGTGTGTGTGTGACCGAGACAGGGTGTGAGTGTGTGTGTGTGTGTGTGTGACCGAGACAGAGGGTGTGAGTGTGTGTGTGTGTGTGTGTGTGACCGAGACAGAGGGTGTGAATGTGTGTGTGTGTGTGTGTGTGCGCATACCTACGTAGGTATACACGCTTGTGTGTGAGGGAATGTAGCAGTGACTGAGTTGATAGTTATTTGTGTGAGTACATGTGGCCTAAACGATGATGCTTCGCATTGAGTTTACATTGTCATGCAGTCACAGCATTGTATCCCTTAATAACCTAATGTTTTCTTCCCAGAATGCAAGTGCCAGTGACGATGCTGCCTAGTTCCCCAGCTATATCCCTTTCTGTCACCTTTCAAATACGCCATAGCCATATTTGTTGTGTTCTACTTTTAGTTCAGCAGTTGGTTTTTATAGATTTTTGTCTAAGCAGGTTTTAAGATAAATATGACCAAATAAGGACACCTGATGGTTACAGAAACGCTTTCTTAAAAATGCAATAAAGAGCAACAGTTGCCAGTTGTTTAAATGGTTATCGTTTATCATTGTGTTTTCATTGTGCTTTACTTCAGCCATCTAAATCGTCTCGTCTTTATTAAGTCATGAATCATACAGAGACATCAGAGCATTTGGATTAAGTATATGTGTGACAGAGAAAGGCAGAGTATGTTTTTTACTCTATAAGTAGTGTGTGTGTGTGTGTGTGTGTTACAAAAAGTGGTTTAGTGTGTGTGTAAGCGCGTGTTTTGACATTGACTTTGGCTGCATTTAGACTGCAGCTGATAGGTGAGAATTTAGTACAGATGTTTTTCAAATTATGTGAACAGTGGAAAAACCACATGGAGTTGCATCTTTTAAGTTCCGATTTGTGCCACGTCTACGTGGAAATAAATCGGATGCGTAGCCATGCGACTTGCGTGGAGAAGCTCAAATCGGAATTGTTCATTCCACACGTGATAAGTACGCACACAGGCGTTTGCCAGCTGGGCGAGATGTGCTTTCAATCAAAGACAGGATTTGGTACAGAATGGAATTCCCTGTCCAACCGGATAAACGCCAGTGAAGAGATTTTTGGATCACTCTCCATGCGACAGATTAATGTTATAATTCTGCATTGGCAGTACTGTTGCATTGCATTGAATATGAACAGTCAGCCTAAGAAAATTGGATCTGAGCAAAAAATCTGAATCCAGCATTAGGGTCTGCAATCTGAACATAGCCATAGAGTGGTTAGAAGGTCTCTTTTACATTTAAGACATCCCTGACTTTTAAAAAAATATGGTGCCATTTATTGTATGTTTAACTGAATTCTCAAATAAGGAATTCAAGCGTCTTTGTATATTATTGAAAGAGGTAGAGTGTGTGTGTGTGTGTGTGTGTGTGTTCAGTTCCCTCTACAGATCTAACATCCTGTAGGTCTTTATTCCAACCCTAACAAAGCACACCTTTGACAGCTAGAGATCTTGTTGAGCTGCTCATTGGTAGAATCAGGTGTGCGAAATTAGGGTTTAAATGAAAACCTTCAGGTCTGTAGATCCCCAGGAACATGGTTTGGCAGCCTTGCTCAGGATGATGTGTTAAAGTGGTCCAATGCTCACTGCCTGTTGCCTCTCTTTGGTCCACTGACTGTAGGCTTCAACACAGCAGGCCAGGCCAAATGTGAATTTGAAATACTTTTTAAATGCCCAGACAATTTGAAAACACTCAAGCAGATCCATTTGGTTTTCATTGGCTCACACAAAACTAACGAAAATGTAGAAGCATATGACAGAGAAGAAATGGTTCTGAATGTTTGTGAAAATTATGTGTTTGTTTTTAAACTGTGTCTTAAGAATACAGGTATTTCAGATGGAATATTTGACACAGGTCTACGCCAGACCCCCTTTGTTGAGGGATAAGGTGTGCTGGTATAATCACTCTGATTCTAACTTAGAAGTAATGTCAAGCATCGGGAACAAGAAGCTTATTTAAATTTAGTTTAAAATTATGCCAGTAGTGTGTCTGTTTGGGAGCAGACTGGTATGAGGTTATTGTCCTGATCGCTGCCCTGTATTGTTATGGGACAGGAAGTGGTGTGGGCTCTTCTGCTTATCATTGGTCTGACTGTTAGAAGGCAGGGTCTGGGGTGGGATGCCCCTCCTCCTCCTCACTGCTCTATATATTTGCTTTTCCTTTGCAGCAACCCATGGCTCTGCACTGAGTAGTTGCTCTGCCCCCATGCACTGCCCCCTGGCTTACTAAGGGACAAACCTTGGAATTGTGGGTAATGCGGTCCAGAGGCTGAGGAGAGGCAATGTTGATCTTGTCTTGCTGAGTTACTGACAGTCACTATGCATTTATAGATGAATAAGATGCAGCTCTAACCGCATGGCCTGCTTGTTCTTACTAAAACACATCTCGCCTAAATGACTCATCATAGATATAATGTCTCTAAAACTGTAAAATGAACTAATATACTATTTTGCTATTGAGGATAGAGATGACCATGAAAGAGCATTTGAGAATTGCTTATGGCTTTGTTATTTGTTTTTAAAGGGCTGAGATGAGAAATTAGAACACTATCAGATTGCTGGTTCTCTGGCCAAAGTCCCCCTTTATGAAGTGATATTGACTGTTCTTGACTGTTCTCCTATCTAAAGAATGTGGTTTTAATTGTCCTTAGCTTAGCATTCATTTATTAGCATTGAGTGGAATGCCTTACTTTCAAGCATGTCAACAACCATTGAAATCCCACCCCTGGGTACTGCGAGCAGCCAAAAATTAAATATCACAGAACTCCGTTGTCTTGGTTAAAAAATGGCCTCCGCATTTTAAATTTGAATACCAAAAAAATAACTAAAAGCTCATTTTGAAATTGGAACTAAATGAAAGATTTTCCACTCTGTATATTGAGTGATTCTTTTCCAGTAGGGGTACCCATTAACCAATTTGTAGCCCGTATTTATTTATTTTATTTTTATTTATTTATTTACTTTGGTAAACCTTACTTTTTGTGTCATTATGCAGCTAGCCATTATGTATCAAATGGAACTGCACAGGTTTATAGTTATGGAGCATAGTTATGTTGTGCCTTGTAGGGGTTTGTAGGGACAAATTAAACAAACATAATTTGAATAACGAATAATATAAATAATTTTATTGTTATGTGTGTATATACACTTAGTAGCCTCTTTATTACAGTAACTAGAACAGCCTGAATTCTTAGCAGCATGGATTCAACAGGGTGCTGGAAGCATTCCTTAGGGAGTTTGCTCCATGCTCACCTGATAGTATCACACAGCTCCCACAGATTTTTCAGCCACACATTCATGCTGCGAGCCTGTGGAGACTGTGCAGGCCATTGGAGTAAACTGAAATCTTATGAAGTCATATTTGCGGGACTAGCTTCAGTTGATATATGCTTTGTGACATGACACATCAGCAACAATGCTTAGGTATGTTGTGGCATTTGAATGATGCTCAATTGATATTGAGGGGCCTAATGTATGCCAAGAAAACATTCCCAATCACAACATTCCAAGTGTACAATGCATGCTAAAATTTTCCCAGTCTCTAGTGCCTTGGTAGTATGGACTAACTCAGGTGTGGGATTCTATTTAAGTGCCATTTTAACATGGTCTGCTCAGTTAGCTAGGTTACGCTAGTAATCACAAACCTCCGTAATGCACTGCTCTCCCTGCTTTGGGGAGCTCGAGCATTCACAGCCTGTCTGCGGGAAGCCCACTGCAGACCCTTACCCTTTCACTGAAGCCGCTGCTCTCACTGGCTGCTCCTTTTAAGTTGCACTTCTTTGTCTCTCTCATCCCCCTCTCTTTCTCTCCCCTTTCTCCTCACTCTCTCCCCCTAGCTTCTTTTAACATCTCTGCTGTGTCTGAAGAGGGAATTGCTGCTGTCCCAAGAACAAGGGCCTCTACATCCTTCTTCCTGTTTGTTCCATATCCCAGTCTCTTTTTTAAATGAGTAATGAATTTCATTTCTGTTGTTTATGTTGTCCACCACACAGTAGTTCATATGTGAGCCACACATGTTAATAGCATTTAAAAGCCACATACAAAATATATTTTTTTGATTAAATGAAGTTTTCTCACAATTACAATTTTTTAAATACCATGTGGGCCACATATGGGTCCTCACAGTAGTGTGCATTTGAAAATAATAGTACATATGCCTTCTCTAGGTGGCCCCTCCATGTCTTCCAAACTCTCCGCAAGCCTATGTGCTTATTTTTCATGTGCCACTATGTTCTTCTGAAAGATATTTGTTACTGATCACCTGACCTTTGGTCATACTGTTAATTCTGACAAATTTACTAAAATGTTTGCCAAATTTTAAAATGAGCTGTATTGCGCTTGTTATTTTTTTCCATTCAGTGACTTGAATATTGTGTGCAGTCATATAATGTATTTTGTGCTTTCTGGAATGAACACTTGCTGAAAGGAATTAGCATGAATAATTTACTTATAAACAGAATAAAAAGTCAGTATTATTATTATTATCAGTAAGTTTTTTAAATCATTTGTACCTTCGCTCTCCCAATGCCCCTATTCAAGGGCACTGACACTTATATTTTTATTGTGAGATTATAAATAAAATATGGAAAATTGTGATTGTGTTCAACTCATGGTTAACAGGAGTCCTGCCAATGAGTGTCTGGAAAGGAAAGGCTGGCTGCCGTTTCTTGCAAAAATTCCGGAGCCTTCCATAAGGGCCAAGTTAGAATCAGTCTTAGGAAAAAAAGAATGATTTCTCTCAGGACGCATTATGTACTGGTGTGCACATTTTTAAAAAAGCATTTGACAAAAGTTCCACTCTAAGAACTCATTGCCAAATTGAAATCAGAAGGAATTGAAGGGATTACCATGAAATTATTGTATAGCTGTACTGAGGTTAGAACAGATATCATTATAATGCATCACATCTGTGTAACGTGTGAAAAATTGAATCTGCCACCATACAACAAACGGAATTTCAGAACTGATATAATTTATAGGATGTCAACATTTGAATGCTTCTGAAATTGCTTAACTGCTACGTGAAAACTGCATTTTAGCTGCCTGTTGTCAACAAATACATGCCCATTTCCCAGCTGTGTGGTTTTGCTTAATCTTTCCCTGATAATCTTCGCTCATCTCATCCTACCGATTCCTGCTGAGTCTAAGAAACATTATGTAAATCATTTCTGTTCAACAGGTCTTGTTCAGGAACTCATTTCATGCTGAACTGAAACATCTACATTTTAATAGGAAATAAAATCAAGTCACTGGCAGTCACTTGGTCACCTGGGAAGTGAAAGCAGATTCGTTTTTGAGAATTCACCACATTAAGTTTATTCCCTGTAAATTCCCTGAAGATTTTCCAGTAAAAGTTGCCATTTTCTCATTAATATGTCTGAGATGGAAAAGTTTATAATAAGCTCTCGGGTGTTGTACCTGCCTTGGAGCTAATAGACTGACTTATATTTTTGTTGTTTGGGATTATATATTACTGTTGTTGTCAAGGTTCATTTTAATGACATTATTTCAAGCTTCAAGCATGAAAGGTGCAAAATCTGGTGTGATTGTTATTACAGACAAATATTCCACAAAATAATTTATAATTTTGCTACTCAAGTGTATATCGTTCAAGGGTGTGTATCTGCTTCATTCAACGCCAATCAGCATTTTGTTTAAAATTAGAACTACAAAGTTGCCCTTGAAGTTCAATGTCAAAGCTTTTTATTTACAAGTGAGAAAATGTAGTCTCTTGCACATCATACTGTCACTCTGGAATCCAGGGGCAAATGGAATGGGGCAGTCAGGCAGGTGGACAGGGGGTCCAGATAGGAGGGAGAAGGGCTTGAACATTCTCTTCAGTAAATGATCTTTGCAAAAAAAAAAAAAAAAAAACTGAAAAAACCCAACACACCATTATTGTCGCACAGAAAGCAGACAAAACAGATCCCTGCGATTCTGTTATATACCCAAGTTCAACTCTCCATTCACTATCCGGTTTGGACTCGAGGTCATGCGTCCTTGGTGAAAACAGTCTCGGTGAAGCAGTGCTTCACAGCCAGGTGAAAAGCATAGATATTTGAGTGGTACAGTTTTGGGAGTAACTCCAGTCCACTTCAGAACAAACTCCACTCAGACTTAACTCCTCATCTCTTCTGTCATTCTGACCTCCACATTCCAACCACAAACAAGCATGCACTACAGTACCATCAAACTGATCAACAGCATGGCAAACGCAAATACTTTTTGTGTTTGTCTTGATATCTTTATAAAGGCTTTATATGTGAAGCGTGTGCTTGTAAAGCACACTATATGTGAACATGATGTGTAATTTATTTGATAATTAGAACAGGATTTGGTTATAAATCGCAACAAGCACCAAAAGTCAGAAGGCCTAAAGTTTAAAGTCAGTCAGGCAGAGGCAACCAGACTGATTTTCAGCCCATAGAAAACCAGAACATGAAAACCCTTGGCATAAAAACCGCATAGGGGGGGGGGGGGGGGGAAGCCTAGCAGCAGCAGAAAGGGTTTGCAGGTGACCCAGGTGTCCTGTGGTGGTTCCGGTTTCCGGGGTGACTGCAGTGGGGGCGGGCCAGGGCAAGGACAGGGTTACACAGCGAATAAAGAGAAGGTTCTAGAGAAGGGAGTGTGGGCGGGACAGTGTCCGTTGGGAGGGGGGGCGGGGTTAACAGTCGCGCCAGCTTTGCTCCACGATGGCTGACACCCTCTTCTCGTACTCGCGCTTGTTCTCCTGGTACAGCTGCGCTGCCTGACTGTTTGCTGGACTATTGGGGTTCGGTTCATCCAGCAGGGACTGCACAAGAGAGAGATGGAGGGAGGGACAGATTACATTTCAGCCATGGAAATCTTTCAAGTGGCTGGTTTTTGTTATCTTGGAGAAGGCGTCACCAGGACAGTGAGATCTATGAAGCTGTACATGTTTGAAAAAATAATTACTTGAACACTGTTATTTGAAAAAGCTTAACGGCATCTAAATATTATCTTAATATTATCATGCAACAGACAGTCGGAGTCAACAGAGCGATCTGTACTGTAAATAGATCCAAGTCTGAAAGTCTTTGCACACCAGGTCTGATAAGAATAAACAACACAAAGATAAAAAAAAAGATCTGAATTTAATTTTTTAAAAATATTTACACCAACTATTTTCCCCCCATTTTGTAGTCTTCTCAGAATAAAATATTGTGCCAACAGTCTATTTTTGCAAGTAACCAAATACAAATAAAATAATGACGGATTATTGCAAGACAAAAAGTAGTGTACAAGTAATCATAGAGAATAAAGATTTGACTAATTTTCCAAATGTATAAAAAAGCTCCAAGAAAAGTATGTCTCCATGTGCAAAGGCCTTTATTTGGAGTTAACTGTTTGTGATCCATACAAACTGATATTCAAACAAAATTACTGATATTCCTCCATTCCACTGATGTTGCTCTGTGTAGAACAGAAAATAGGCAGGCTTTGTCTCCCAACACAAATGGATGTGGTTATTTAAAATCTCAAACAAATCCCACCTGTATAGAAGTTAAGATTGAAGACACATCGTAGGTAGGACTCCAGCGATTCTGAAGAATGTCCAAACATATACTACCGTCTGCATAGACTGGAAAAAACAAACACGGCATGCAATAGCAAAAATTATTCTCTAAAGGTCTCAAATTCACCTGAAATACAAACTACAGGTAAAGTCTATAATGCATACCTAACAATCAAAAACTACAGGTAATGACTATAATGCTAATCTTACTATCACAAACTACAGTAAGTCTACAAGTAAGGTCTTGAACACACCCTTCACCATGACACACTACCCTGATTATTCACCATATTAGCAGACTAGATGTTTACTGTGGATGTACTATCAAAAAGGCAAGTCTGAACAAGTGAAGTTGATGACATTCGAATGACTGGAAGCTCACCATTAGGATGAAACATTTTGGATACAAAGCGAACTGTAGGTGGTTTGTTGGGATATTCTTCTGTGAATTCTACTGTCAGTTTAAAGGTACCTTGAGGGAAGAGAGCAAAGCAAGTTACATGTACCGAGCAAGGGGTAAAAGTAAAAACAACACCCATTGTCCTTTTATTCATCCCCTGGTAAGTCATAACTGTAAAAACCCCACTGAAGACATCAGTCTGAAAGATTAGACTAGCATACATGCATCCTCCGAAACATGGGCAGCTAGCCGTTTGCATCTGTGTTCCCACTTTTGGAGCACTACACTGCATGCACAACTGTAGCACTGCAGGTGCATAAAATAGGTTGCCTTGCCCTTAAAATAATTAAATTCTAGGCCTGAGGTCATAACATCTAACTGGATAAAAAAAATCCAAATACAGTGGCGCCTCATGTAAGTTCAAATAGCATCTCATCACTTTTAAAGGATAGGGCTAAATTAACCAAGCATAGTAAACTGAAATACAGCACGGACAACATTAATTCTTTTAATTTCCATTCTTTACCATGCAAGTTCACACCATCTTTATTGACTAACTCCATTAAGTGAGCTAATGTTAGTATAACATTAATAGGCTACTTGGCAAAAAAAAAACATGACTATTTTAGCAAGCTAGCTAGCAGGAAACAGGCAACATTTATTGCCGTTTTTTGTAACTAGCCCAGGGTTAATGGATGAAAATAGGCTCAACAGCACATTTACAAGAAATGTGCAAACTGAAATGTTGATTAATGCGCATTACACCTGTTAAACTAATTTAAAAAAAACACAATTACTGAACACAAAATAACATTAATAAAAACACAACTTCCCCGGTTATGAGTGTTAATGACAGCAAAACTAGCAGCCATGTTGACATTTCATTTTATGTGTCTGCAGTGATCACAGGGATGCAGGCACTTTCATGACTATTAGCAAGCTACCCGTCACCATCTTTCACTAGAATTCACATAAATGCGCACTATTTGTAGCACATTCAATTCCTTGATGTAAAAGGCTTAACAATAGAAGCCAAGTTCCCTTACATACATGCTACATATAAATGAATACCAGAATAGTCATGGCTGGCATCAAACAACATTTTAACAACTACAGTAATAACTATAATTTTTTTACAAATAACTACATTTTAACAAGGATTCAAAGTTTTAATATGAATATAATACACTTGGATTTCAAGGAAGGAAAATGATATCGTGGAGCTGAATCAAAACCATATTAATATAGAAAGAAAAAATACAACAATGCGGAAGGTGTAGATATCAACGCAAAGTGTTGATACAAAATATAAAAGAGCAGCAATGCAGTGTTAAAGTTTCACGCAGATAGCATGAAACCAGCATCACAATAAAATGAATGAATCTTCCAGAACCACAGTTGCAGAAGATGAGGAGATAACACAGGCCAAAGCCCCCCTCTCCCCATTCATCCAAAAACTCTGTTCCTGCCCCAGACAGACCCAGTCTTAAAAGTGGGACATTCCATATTTGCAATACGGATATATATCTTTGAGGTATGTCCACATGGCATGAGACTGCTCTCTCAAGAAGGGTATGAAACAAGATTTGGAGGGCAGAAGCAGAAACTGTGAAATGTGGTACCCTTGAGCAAAGTACTTGATCTAAATGTTTCAGGAAAATATTCAGGTGCATAAATAGACTGTGCACAAATATTTCATTATACAAGTCCCTCTGGAGCTTCTGCTGAATGCTGAAATGCAATACAGTGTAATGGAAGATGGATAGATAGGAATTTTAAAAGAAGGCAAGAGGAAAGTGTGAAAATATAGGTGGAAGAAACAGAAACGGTATCAGCACTCACCATCTTCAAAAGGTGTTCCCTCCGGGCTGGGGAAAAACAGAAAAGCTTTATGACCTCACCGTGTCATTACAGCTAAACACAAATGTTAGTGTCATTGCATCCCATTATTTTTATGCATTCCATAATGCTGCGCTACAGCACAGAGAAAGAACCTGGTCCTGGTGAGTAAGACATGCAAATAATGCTCATTTTATTAAAATAGCAAAGTACTATTAAACTCTAGGGAGATAGCAGATGTTTGATTTTTGGGACATTTTTTTATCCACAACATTTTTTTCATTTTCAAGTTGTCTGTAGTCCCAACAGGAACTCATAGTATTCAGCAGTATCATGCCACAGCTGAGATGCAATCACTGAGATTTCCATTTTACACTGAAAGCCGACCCCATCACAGAACTGTTCTGTGGGCCCCATGTTTTGACCACCCCTCAGTCTCAGGATCACTGCTTGATGACATACTGGCACGTGATCACTTGGAGAGCCCTCACCAAGGACTTAATGTGGGAACGCAACTCCAGTCTTAAGAATCTAGGGAAAGCACTGGAGTTATCAAAGTATGCCGTCACAAACTTAGCTGGCAAACGTTTGATAGCTTCATAGCACAGATCATTGTTCACTGCTCTCCATGTGTTATAACGGCACTTGTCTGTCATCAATAGGCTATACTGAAAAATAAATTGACTATCAACAACTGCCACATGAAGCTTACTCTTGGTACAGTGGTAATGGGTGGACAGGCTAGCTAGCTTTTTATCACCCTAAATAACTGCATTGGATTATAATGCAAGCATGGAAACGAGCAAAGAACCACTGCAGTACAGCGTACACACGAAGGAAACCTAGCCGCCCCTAACTATAACCAGCTCGCGTGGCAACTCACCCAAAAATGACTGCATTCCAAACCATGATGTTGTTTTCAGACGGGGCTCCACTGACACCGGCTGGGGGATCTTCCTGAAGCCTAAAAATGTAGGAAAAATCCTTGTTTGAAATTCTGTAACAAACGTCATCCACTATCCATAGAAATGACCTACGCATTTATTCACGCAGCAACCAAGCAATCCACCGAAATGACACGCTGCGAAATTTGCGTACTTTCAGTCCCAGTATGAAGCTAGACCTTTTTAAACCGTCGCCATGTTTACTTAGTCCTGGTTTGTATAAAACACCTAAAAAGCCTTACTGTTTCCAAGCCTCGTAGCATACCGTTTAAAGTCTCTCATTAAACGTCTTCTGGCTGGTGTTGACATCTTCAAATAAAGAAAAAAATTGAAGCGAAGATTTTACTTCCTGATTAAAAAGCTACAGTCCACCAGACTTCTTCAATCCCCGCCTAGCAAAGACGTAATTGTATGTATTCAGTAGTATACACCCAATCCAATTCCAAAGGTTTTAAGGCTGTACCATTTCTATCAAGGAGGGGGTGGGAAGTTTGTGGGTGTGATCAGCTACGGTTATATTGGCCAATTCATTGATTGTTTTAATAAAAACGTAGATTCCTTGCTGAATCACCAAATCATTGTTTTACAGACCTCCAAAAAACAAAAACAAACAACAAAAAAAAAAAAACGTTAGTATTTCTGTACCAGTGGTTTTCAACCTGGGACGTGAACACAGAACTAGGGACCCACTGTGTAGCTTGTTTTTGTCAAAGCCAGTATTAATTATGGTTGCTGAAAATATGTTTTTAAGTATGGAAGAGGATTAGGGCCACATGTGAAAATTTTTTTTGAGTTCTGACTTTAAAGTCAGAATTCTGAGATTAAAGTCAGAATTCTGAGAATAAAATCAGAATTTTGACTTTATTCTCAGAATTCTGACTTTAAAGTCAGAACTCAAAATGTTTTTTTCACATATGGCCCTAATCCTCTTCCGTACATAGGGAGCTTCAAACCGCTCAACCAGCCTGGAGATAAGAGCAGGAACTGGGGCCATCTGAGGTGTGAATGCCTGCTTGAGTAGGTGTCTGCGTGTGTGTGTGTCAGAGGGGGTGTCCATCTCCTTCCACCCTCCTCTCGTTCACTAGATGAAATATGCCGATTTCTTTTAGTTAAGTCAGTTTAGGCAACTTGGCAAGAAGACGTTTGTAACAGTTAGTTGGAAGTGGGCATTTGAGTCCTGCATCTAGGTCTGGCGTTCTATATTTGTAGCTCTGGTCTTTTCAAATACCCACAGTCTTTTTTGGTTTTTGAATTTTGGTCATGGCACTCCCTTGGATTATTTTGGGACAAACAAGCTGTGGTTTGGTATCTTCTTTCATTCATTTATTGTGCGACTGTCCATGTCTGTAACCTTTGCAAAATTGTTTTCAGGTTGTTGAACCTCGTCTTTAGATTAGGCATGAATATTTGTTGTAACTGACTCATACATTGTTTAATTTTTATCTGGTCGTGAATTGTACATTTTGATAAAGGTTGATCCAACAGTTTGCTCTGCCTATCAACACATTCAGTGATTTAATTTGATGATTGATATCTTTGATAATAATTACCAAATTAAATCAAATAAATGTATTTTACATGTTGGATACGTGAGGTGTTTTAACTGTTGATGCACTTATGTTCAGTAGTCAGAGTGCCAGACATCAAGGTTCAAAGTCCTGACCCTCATCTACACTGCAGCCAACAGGATGGCCCCGTCTAATTGCAGGACATGATTCGATTCTATACGCCTGCTCGACCACTCCGCTCTGCAGCAGCAGGGAGCCTTGCACCCCCTCCCATCCGAGTAAAGGGATCATGGATCCACCCTAGCTCCCCAGTGGTGGAACTCCAGTAATTAAGTATAGTAATTAACTGCTGATTTAACTGCAATATTTAGATCTTTTAACAGCCTCCAGAGGGCAGTGTTGTTTTAGGATTCTTGAAAAAAATTCAGTAATTTCAGCTACAACAGTGACTTGATAGACATTTCTGACCTAATTATATATATATATATATACCAAAACCAAAAACATTTTCTATATCATGGGGCATCTTGATAAACAGTGATAACACATCTGTATATACAGTATAATGAAGGGAGAAGGTGAAAGGCACGAGAAGGCATGCCAACTGAAATTTCATGGAAGGCCATCATGATCAAAATGAAAACCAGTGTACACAGGAGTGCCCCTGGACCAGGTTGGGAACCCCCTGAAAAAAGTATTAAAGAGCTGTGCCACTACTTTTCTGACAGAAAACAGATAGGAGCTCCACCAATAATAAATGGTGACAACCAATAGTACAATGCTGATGCTGACCAATAGAATCTTGCTATCTAGGCACTGCTTAACATTTATTCCAAAGAAATGTGACTGGTTTAGCTTGTGAGTAAAATACCTCACTTGTGACATGTTGGGGAAAAAATCCCTTTGATTCCACTTTGTCACAAGTGAGACATTTTCCTTACAAGCTAAATAAGACATATTTTTGGAATACATTTTAAGCAATGCCTACTGTAGGCAGTTTAGAAGATATTCTGATGAAAATACAAACATGACAATAAATATATTTCATGAAAAATTATTTTATGTGATACTAGTGCTGTTCTACCAGCACTTACGAAGTAGGTTTGGCATTTGTTCAAGAAGTTACCGTACCAGATTGAATAACTGAAATCATAAATGAATTTGCTCATGCAGTCACATTTGCTTATCCAACACACAACAATGTCAAGGTCATTCCTTAATTCCTGTGAGCTGAATATGCATGCAAATATTCATATACAGTGAGCACCATAATTAATTGGACAGTGACACATATTTTGTTATTTTGTTTCTGTACTCTAGACTCTACTATATAACTACTCTACTCTACACTTTGAGTTTGAAAGGATACAATGACAATGAAGTGCAGACTGTCAGCTTTAATTTGAGGGTATTTTCATACATATCGGATGAACCATTTAGAAATTATAGAACCTTTTGTCCCCCCCATTTTCGGGCATCAAAAAATATTGGACAGTTGAACATAATGTAGAATAAAGTAACCATTTTAAATATTTGGTCGCATATCCTTTGCATGCAATGACTGCTTGAAATCGGCGACGCATAGACATCACCAGACACTGGGTAACTTCCCTGGTGATGCTCTACCAGGCCTGTACTGCAGCCATTTTCATTTCCTGCTTGTTTTGGGGACTTTTTGCCTTCAGTCTCCTCTTCAGCATGTAAAATACATGTTCAATTGGATTCAGATCTGGTGATTGACTCGGCCAGTGAAGGATTTTCCACTTTTTGGCTGTCAAAAACCCCTTCGTTGCTCTAGCAGTATGTTTCGGGTCATTGTCTTGTTGCATGATGAAGTGCCGTCCAATGAGTTTGGAGGCATTTGGTTTTATCTGAGCAGATAAAATATTTCTGTAGACTTCAGAATTCATTGTTCTACTTCTGTCTGCAGTCACATCATCGATGAAGACAAGTGAGCCCGTTCCACTGGCAGCCATACAGGCCCAAGCCATAACACCCCCTCCACCATGTTTCACGGATGAGGTGGTATGCTTTGGATCATGGGAATTTCCTTTTTTTATCCATACCATCCTCTTTCCATCACTCTGGTACATGTTAATCTTTGTCTCATCTGTCCACAAGACTTTGTTCCAGAACTCTTGGGGCTCTTTTAGGCGCTTTTTAGCAAACTGTATTCTCACCTTTCTGTTCTTCAGGCTTATCAGTGGTTTGCATCTTGTAGTGTACCCTCTGTAGTCCTGCTGGTGTAGTCTTCTATGTATGGTAGGCTTTGACACATCTACACCTGCATCCAGGAGAGTGTTTTTGATCTGTTGGGCTGTTGTCAGGGGGGTTTTCTTCACCATAGAGAGTATTCTCCGGTCACCAACTACAGTGGTCTTCCTCGGTCTACCGGGTCTTTTGACATAATTGAGTTCAACAGTTGTTTTTTTTTCTTGTTAATGATGAACCAAACTGTTGACTTGGGCATGCCCAGGGTTTTTGCAATGTTCCTGATTGACTGATTTTCATTTCTGAGCCTTATGACGGCCAGCTTAATTTGCATCGACACTGCTGTCTTTCTCATGTTGTCACACCCCAACAACAATCTCCAAAGGCAATTGCAAAGTCTAGAATCAAGACGAGACATCAACAGCTCTCTACTGCATTCACTAACGACACAAATGAATACACCTGCCTAACGAAACATCTGTGAAGCCAATTCAACATATACTTGCAGTACCTTAAAATGGGGGGACCATGTACAAAAGGTGCTGTCATTTCTAAACAGTTCATCCGATATGGACGAAAATACCCTCAAATTAAAGCTGACAGTCTGCACTTCAACCTCATTGTCATTGTATCCTTTCAAACTCAAAGTGCTAGAGTACAGAACCAAAATAACAAAAAATGTGTCAATGTAAGAGTGAGCATTAGATCTTTAGTTAGACCGCACTATACAGCTGCACCTATCCAATCAATAGCTCGGTGTTTGCATGCCGTGTGACAAATGTATTTATTTTTCACATACACTTTGTGTGTCTGACACTTTTAAAAATAGCTTAAACTATCGGTTCAAGCAGCGCCGACAAAATTAGGCGCACTAAAACGACTGCAGCGTTTTCGGTTTGTCAAAGAGCTGACTGAAATAAGCGTTTACAAGACAACACAAAATATGCTTTCACGTATGTAGGACAGGTGGTCGGAGACACCTCCCAACTGCGCGATACCATATAGGATACTATAAAGGGACCACAAAATTGGACCACAAAGCCGAATAGGTCGACAGTCAGCTATTTCGCACATACGCACACACACACACACTATGTTGGCACCAACAGACGGTCACCTTCAAGCCACAATGACCTACACAACACCCTAGGCTATTAATGACAAGTTTGCGAAAAAATAAATGAAAATTTGGTGACGTTCTTCACATTCATTTGTGCCATTTTCAAATGTGAAATAAATATTAAGTAAATATGATATTAAAAGCATCTGTTATACCCATAGAACGAGTCAATTTGGCTGTCACAACGCTAGTACTCAAAATACGACTTGTAATGTAACTTCCTTTGTATTAAAGGCACATATTTATACAATTATTTCGCCTATTTCCAAATAGGTATGGTAGGCACTATAGTCGATACGGCAATCAGTAATATTATTTTGTATAGCAATAGACGTTTCCTGCATTTTGAAATTTCCTGTAGATTCTTCTGATTTTTACACCTTACACCGGCGTGAGCACAGTCCGTTGTCTCGTGGATTACAATCGCAACTGCTCGTTTTATTTCTGGATTATAATACTGCACACGTGGACCCGCATGACACGCGGATTTCCATGGGTGTATTCCCACTGGGGGAAGGGTTACGCAATGTACAAATCAGTAGTGACGCTCCTATGATGTAGTGGGGTCATCCGGCTGGAACGAGTTTGTTTCGTAAGCGCACACCCGGTCCGACTAATCGGTTGAAGTGAACTGTCGGCGAGTATTTTTTTACCCACGGATTTTCTCCGGTAAAGACTACAGTCACATAATGTAAAGCAGTAGCCTGCTACATAGTGCTAAATATTTTGGGTTGATATTATTTTAAAAGCATAGATACCGTCAACGGGATATTCCCAAAAAGAGATCGAGATTTCACTGCTTTTGAAATAGACAACAGATACTAAGAACAGTTTCTGAACTCAACCTACAGCAATGCCAGGGTTTTATTTAGACATGAGCCTCATATCTATCCAGCACCCCCAAATCAGCACAAACCTGAACATCTACAATGTGTCACACCGAATTCTTCAAAGTGATTTGAAGGGGAAAAATTTTTATAATTCAGTTTATGTTTAACTAGGGTGGTCATACCGGAAGTGAGCTGTGCTAAAAACAGGTAACCTATCCTTTCCCTCTTGAACACGTTAGTGAACCATTCCAAAGAGGAAAGTGCACAGTGCAGGATTATTTTCAAACGGCCTCGGCCATTGAGAGGAAGGCATTATTACACAATGCACAGACGCTGCCAGGTAAAGAATGTGTAATCTAATAGAGCCACGGGCTAAATAAAGACCTGTAGTGCCCTCTGTTCAAGAGCACCATGCAGATCCTGGTAACTGGAGAAACCTGTGCAGAGACCAATAATCCAGTTTACCAACTTTGCCACCAGGGGACACAGCCACAACTGCTCTGAGAGGCAAAGTGACCTGGCTAGCTTTGATGAATGGATTCACAGTATTTTTGGAAGTTCCTGATGACGGCCAGCTGATGAGATCATGTGGCATAGTCTGGCAGCACAGGGGTGGAAGGCATCTCATATATCCTCCCCAAGTAACAGTACACTTCAACACCAAGCCTGACTGTCCAAGCCTTCAGCCTCCTATCATACCATGTAGCAGCCTGACAAAGTCCACAATGAATACACATGCTAACTCACCTGTAGCTCACACATCATCATCATTGATGTGGATCATGTGATCAAACACCCATAATCAAATCATGCCAGAAATGTAGTGTAAGTGGTATGCAAATAGTGGGAATAGCACTCATCTAAGCCAGTATGCAATGCTGATATGTGGTGACAACAGGATGTAGCCCATACTGCAGAAGTAAACCGTACCGAAGGCTCTTGCCTTTAACTTGTCCTGATAAGCAATCTTGATAATCTTTATCATGCCACCGTTTATAATATTGTATCTTACAGGCTGCTCTGTAATATCCAAACATATCCTGATTCACCTTGAGTGCTCAGTTATGAACTAAATCAGTGCTGAGGAGTCTATTTTTAAAATTGGGCAGCTCCCAACGGTTCAAGCTGCACTGTGATACATACAGTGGATTTGAGAATATTCCTGTCTGAATTCACAAACATAGCACCCTTGTCACCTGGACACTTACAAGATGTGTCCTGATAAGCTTGGATGGAATCACTAGTCTGCACAAACCCTGGATACACGTCATAGGAATCCCTACACGTACTGTAAAACACATACCAATTCACAGCACACTCTCCAGAGGAGATATATTGATTTTCAGTCCCTGCAACCTACCCAAAAGGCCAGATTGATCACAGACCTTGATGAAGCGCATATCCATTAACAGCAGCGTCCTATGCAGGGCTACCATAGGTAGGATGACAAACAAATATAAAAATCACAACCCACTGCCTTGTCAGAGCTGGACAAGAGACGCAATTTAGACGCAAGCATGCGATCAAATTCACATCTCCAATAACTACCGCTTTAATTTATATAGGAATAGTCATTAATACCAACAGAACCGCTGTTAGTAAATGCTGCAGAACCCTTTTCCAACGGGTCTTCGATAGCTTCATGTGGGACCAAGTCAAAATTTATGAAAGTTTATGTGCGTCTCCATCTTGGAATCTTACAAGCATTCACAGCATGGTGACAAATGACAAACACCCACTTCTACAAGCGAGAAGTGGCAGCCGGCCAGCAGATAAGTTACACTTAGCACAGGATCGGTGTCCACGGTACACTGGCTGGAGCCCAAAACCAAGTGAGAAGTGCTGGCTTAATTTACGTCTCAGCACGCGAGAGGCCAGCTGGGCACCACACTGCTCATGGCCTTAGCATTAGCCCCACTGAACACTGCAGCTCAGGAAGGTGATCTCACCCGGAGAAACGCTGAAGAAAACGAGCACCAACAGCACAGCCGAGACGTAGTATAATTCAGTAGGTAGCGCTTTATTAAACCGAGGGGGTAAAAACTGGCTGGTGACAGGCAGAGCTCAGGTGTCCCCGATTTGCTTCATGGGAATGACATTGCTGGGGTGGTGGGTGTACGTGGAAGGGTGGGAAGAGAAAGCACATTTTATCCCCCCCCCTCCCTCCCCCAACTAGTAATTGTACCCAGTTGTTCACTATAAATAAGGCGGAACATGAGTCCTTCCAAATTTACAAGATATGTTACATTTACCATTTAACATTAACATCCGGCATTAAAAAAAAAATTTTTTTTCCTTTTTTAAAACTTAGATGACTTTCTTCAGCTCGTCATACAAGACCAAGACAAAGGCTCCACCCATGCCTCGGAGAACATTAGACCAGGCTCCTTTGAAGAAGGCCTTGCCACCCTCATCACGAGCAATCTTCTTCCAGCAGTCAATTGTGCCACTGTACATGATGTCAGCTGTAAAGGAATGGGGGGGAAAAATGTAAATAAATAAAATTAGATAGTACCACCACT
This sequence comes from Anguilla anguilla, assembly GCF_013347855.1. Classification (NCBI taxonomy): domain Eukaryota; kingdom Metazoa; phylum Chordata; class Actinopteri; order Anguilliformes; family Anguillidae; genus Anguilla; species Anguilla anguilla. The sequence continues at coordinate 30,413,605 of NC_049209.1, forward strand.
ACTACATCAGCACAAACCAAGGTAGAGATGCAATTACAAGCATGGTCTGAGTGCAAGGTTTTGGACAAGATGGAGATGGTGTGCTGTAGATTTACAAACACGAGTGCTCCTTCTGGGTATCACCTTGCACTGAACTTGTAGCACAAGCATTTCAAAGCATGCAGGCTACAACGGAGCGTGCACGTCTGTGCAGGCAGGCGGGCAGGAGATCGGGGGACAGCGGGACTCACCTCCTTTACGGCCAGACTGCATCATCATGCGACGACGGACAGTGTCGAAGGGGTAGGATGTGAGACCGGCGACGGCGGTCACAGACTGAGCGATCATCCAGCTGACCACAATGTGAGTGTTCTTCGGGTCCGGCAGCATACCTGGAGAACAGGCATTCATTTAGTCTGGCATTGAACAGCTAGTGAATCAGACCTACAGGCTGATGTTTACGGTCACACAGCTCAAACCAATTACAGCACTTGTATTTTGCAGCCCTTACTAGACCGCAGAGGTCAAAGTGAAAAAGACATAGGCCGTGTACTTAAAACTATACCTTTAGCGGTGTCGTAGATGCCGAAGTAAGCAGCTCTGTAGATGATGATTCCCTGCACCGACACATTGAAGCCTTGGTACAAGCCCTTAAGGCCGTCCGACCTGAAGATCTTCCCCAGGCAGTTTCCCAGGCCACTGAACTCCCGCGCAGCGCCAGCTTTCCCCACATCGGCGGCAAGACGGGTTCGGGCAAAGTCGAGGGGGTACACGAAACACAGGGAGGTGGCCCCAGCAGCACCACCGGAGGCCAGGTTACCGGCGAAGTACCGCCAGAACTGCTTGTGCTTGTCAACCCCATCCAGGAAGACCTTCTTGTACTTGTCCTTGAAGGCAAAGTTGAGGGCCTGGGTGGGGAAGTACCTGATGACATTAGCCAGGTTTCCTCTCCAGAAGGACAAGAAGCCCTGCTCCTTAGGGATCCTGACCACACAGTCTACGATGCCCTTGTACTGCATATCAACAGTGATCTGTTTGCTGGCATGCTGGACCTAGATTCAAAGAAAAGGAAAACCATGAGTGAAGAGCAAGATTCAGGTCTTGAACATGCAAACAAGTGAAGCAAGTCAATGCTGCATACAAGTTCATTGTTCTCACCCAAAACATCTTCTGACCTCACGCCAAGAGAAGCAGTGATTTTAGTATAAGGTCCCATTCCCCATCAGTCAATCATGTCAAATCAAAAAAAGATTAAAGCTAAGGAGCTGACGTCTCGTTTAACGACCAGCGACGTAACTTCCCACTTCAAAATGGAGACGACCGTGGTGAAAACTGTGCCAAGGGCAGGTAGTAAAATATGCAACACGGGGTAAAATAAAGTCTGTTCCTTGGATGTTCGCAATAATTACGTCCGAGTATGCGTGAGAAGCTGTAGAATACAACTGGAAAATAATCCTTAAACTTAAAAAAATGTGAAGGCCATGTAATGTTAATAAATTAAAAGGCAACTTGTAGAAGGTTAGCTAGCTTGTTAGGTAGCTAGCTGCTACACAGACGAATACAACAATGTCTTTTCCAAACCTTGGTCAAAGCGCAACTTTCCGAAAGCTGCATACGGAAATGCACGTGTATATGAAACTAAAATGAATCGCTTCACAGACGACCCATGAATACAAATGCACTTCCCCATTTCGTCCTTAGCAACAGAACGAGGCCTACACCCTTGCAGCGACCTTGGCGGCTAGGAGGAGTGCTAAAGACTAGTCTTGATCGGATGACCTTTTCTAGTGCGACGAGTATTTGCCAACTAAGTAGCCACATGTCCGCTAAACTCTTCATCGGGTATAGGAAATACAGATTTGCCGGACAGCAAAGGCTTCGGTCCAAGGGTCACGACGACCGAGCGGCCTAACCATGGTATTTTACAGGAAACCGGCCGGCCATCAAAGCTAGCAAGACAATTGTAGCCAACTAACGTTAACTAGGCCAGTGGCAAACTCGCAATGCATTTGCTGAGTTTTCGTTCCAACCAATTGCAATCCCAGCATTTAGCAAGCTAATCATTTTCATTAATTACGCGTTTCAAGTGGAGAGACCATTTACCCCTTTTAAGATTCATTGTGTCAGGAATAGCTAACATCATGCATGTCAGATTTGGTTCGTTGCTTGCTGTCTTTGGACCCCCAAGTCTTTGAGCTAGGCAGTTAGCTAACTGGGCTCATAGGAAGACAACTGGCCACAAACGGATACTGGTAAGACAGCCAGTCAGATACACTATTTATATAGCGACTTTTACTACTTAAATCGGAATTCATCAAAACTTTACCCATATTGCCAATTTGTATGGTTATCAAACGTTACCGAATTTGCTAAGGACAACGTAGCCTGTCATCACCGGAGATATCGCATAACCTTCAGGTCTTAATGGTACACCCTAGTTAACTGCACTCAAACACACAGCAAGCACTAATCCCTATATGAAATGAGTCTTCATAACCTGAATATTACAGAGTATGCTTGCTACCTAACTAAAACGCACGTTACATCGCAAAAAGCCGGTCAACTTGCAACAACGGAAATGTAACTTTGAGGTTATATCGAAGAGCTTGCTAACGGTTATACCACAAACTCTGCTAAATCAGCTAACTAGACTATATATAGATCAAGAAAGTTAACTCGAGATAAATGTAACATTGCACAACATCCGATTACCTGAAGAAGAAGCTTGACTCTCTCAATGGGAGCAACAGCTGTCTTGGAAATAGCAGCTGCGATACCGCCAGCCAGGAAGTCCTTGGCGAATGAAATAGCGGTCTCATTCATTGTGCCCGGTCGTCGAGGTGGAGCAGCTAGGGAAACACAGAAGCCCTACGCCAAAGCGGACGAAATGGCCGAATTTATAGATCAGCGAGGATTTAGTTCTACTAAGATCGCGAGACTACATGGGAACTCGGTATGTTGAATGCCATTGGTCCTTCGGCTATGCAGGAATCGTAACCTTGGTCGTCACAGGGAGGAGGTATGAGAACAAACGATGACGTATTAACTAGGGGATTGTAACACAAAAAGCAATAAAAAACTTTTACTTAGTGCGAACTTTCTAAAATTATCATTTACATGTTCATACACCATTTCAGTGGAACTCTCTGAACGAAATAAATTTAAAAAGCAGGTAGAGAACCCATGGCATTTGGAAGGATTTTTGCATTAGATTTTAAGTGAAATGGCTTCAACAGGGCAACTGAATGAACAAAAATTAAACTTAAAAATAAAAATAAACCTTAAATACATTTTCAGAACGCACTGGTTCATTTATGTTTCAGGATGTGAAAATATGACAGTAAGTTGATTCGGGACCAAAGTTATTGTACAAATTGTGCCTACTGTGTCTGGTGCTTGGAATCAGCTCGTGGAAAAGGGGGAAGGTGAGCTGGACGTCACCGCAGCACACCCATAGTGTCCTTGTCATACGGTTTAGAGTAAAGCAAGTGGAACTCGAGTCACCTTCAAACTGTATGACCTCAAATTTCTCCAGTGTGTTATGCTAGGCTCGGCCACGATTAAACGGTTAATTTTTAATTTGTATTTATTTAGTCATAGATATTCTGAAAATAAAAATCATAAAATAAAAACGCACTAGATGACAGATGATTTTGACAGAACTGATAATCCAAAATGCTGTGATTTCAATGTATAGCCTGTGTTATAGGTTGAACATTTCAGTGTGTCTGTAATTAAAAAATGGGTGGGAATGGGGCAAGCTCCTAGGGGCTTCTTGACCCCAGGGGTCAATTGCAGTGTGCTTAGCTGGAGTTTAAACCTCAGGTTTAAACCTCTGGACCATAGAACTGCAATACAACTGGAACAGCCATCCAAATAATCTGGAATAAGGACTAGTTGTTGTAATGCAGTTATGCAGTGTTGAGGTTTAAACCTGTGGTTTAAACTGCAGCTAAGCACCCAGCAATTGACCCAAAGGGTTTAACTTAACCTTTTCACATTTAAAGGGTAGGCTAGAAATTATTAAAAAATGAAATACACCAGCCAAATGGAAGAAGTTGTCCTACTGTATGACTCACACCATGACTGTAATTTCTACATGGTGAAACCAAAGTGTATAAAAATACCCTTAAATAAAAACTGAGAATGTTCACTTTAGTCAAATGTGAATTGTTTAATTACAAATCTAAATATCTGAAGTACAGAGCCAAATCAAGAAGAAATATGTCTTTGTCTCAAAAATTATGGAGCTCACTGTAGGTAAGAATGCAAGAGCTGCACTGAGTATATGAGTCGAAAGAATCTGTGATTTGAGGTTTGAGAGTAGAGTGCTCAAGGTTCAGGGGTTGAGTGTTCAGGGTAGAATGTACAGGGTTGGCGGTCCAAGTGGCAGAACACTACCCTTATTAGTTTAGTGTTGTTTTATGCAAGAAATCTCCCTTATTGTGGAGTGGCAATAGCTGAGATTCTAAACTGATGTGAAAGACAGGATGGAGGGGTCATGGCCCTGTTCCAATCTGAAAAAATACTTGTGTCTTTGTACTCACCCCCCTTGGGGGGGGGGGGGGGGTCTCCAAAGTGACCCAAATATAAGATGGCTGCCACCAGTAAGGGCACTCCAATCCAAAATAAGCGAGTGGATGCAGGACCCACACTCCACCTGCCAATGGAGCCAACAAAAAACATCTCTCCAAGCAGTGATATCATGTCTCTCTTCAACTCAGAGGGGAAGCAGCAATACAGTATTTATAAGTTTGTGTATGGAAAGCAAATAAAACTTTCTGCCAACAAAATATTTTGTTGGTCTTTACAGTGATTTCATATAAGAAAGTCAAGCTCAAATATGCTTTTCAGATATTTTGTACACATATATTTTTACATTTCCCCCCACTTTCAACATGACATTCACAGTTATTTCATCTGCCATTAAAAAGTAAACAGAAACAAAATTATATTAGATTGGAAAGATATATAAAGAAAACAAAACAGAGACTTGGTAATTCCACAGCTGAACTTAATGTGGTCAATCCACTAAGGTATACATGGTTGAATTAAACTGCAAAAATAAATCTGGTTAAACTGCTAAAATATGGATAAACTGTTAAAAATAAACGTGGTTAAACCACAGATAGTCATTTTTTGAAGGAAGATGCGTACAGGTGGTTGGTCCATCTTCAGACGTATCTCGTCACCAACAGGTTTGTTCAGGTTCAGTGTCAAATGACGGATTTAGTTGAAAATGTGCACAACATCAGTATAAACTACACTGAAGTTTAAAGTGAAAGTTTGATGTTTCTGGATTTGCTGGTGATAAACTCTCTGCTCAGTATAAAGACTACAGTTGGAAGAATACTAGATGAGCACCATCTACATCAGAACAAATGAAAACAGGACAGTTTTCTTTCCTTTTTTTTTTTTTTTTTTTTTTACAAAATTAGCTTAAAAAGCTTAAAACAGTTTTAGAAAAAAATAGCTTTTTTAAACAGGGAAGGCATGAAAGTTTCTACCACATACTGCAAAGATTTTCTCAAATAAATATACTACTGCACAGTCACATTTCATTTCAAGTATATGAATGCGAGTGCCCTGTACACTGTGCTACCTGTGCATGTACGTGTCGGATTCTGTAGGTCTACACACAAGTGTGTGTGGGTGAGTGTGTATGTGGGTGAGTGTGTATCCTTACACAGCACACCCATTAATGGTGGGGTGGGGGAGGGGAAGGTAGTGGCTTGTGGCAATGTAGGCAGTGTTGTTGGGTGGTGCCACGTGGTTGCTAGTCCTTGCCCTCTGGCTCCTCCCCATGCCCCAGCCCTTCCTCCTTCTCCTCCTTGTTGCGTTTGCTCTTCTTGTGTTTGTGTCTACGATGACTCTCCCCCTCCTCGCCATCATGTTGCCTGCTGTAAATACCAAAAATTCCACTCACATTAACCCATCTACTCTCATTAAGCAATTTACCAACAAATCTATTCTCATAAAAGAAAAAAAATTACTCTATCTAACCAATCTTTCATTAACAAATGTTCTCACATGAATCAATCTACTTTCATTAATGCCATATTTGAGGCTCAGTCTGTCATAGTTCCTGCATACTCACCCTATAACACAGCAGCAACCAAACCTGTTCCTGGAGATCTACCATCCTGTAGGTTTTCATTTCAACCCTAATTTGGCACACCTGACTGCAATACTTTGCAGCTCAACAAGATCTCAAACTGTTGAATGAGGGATGCTTTGTTAGGCCTCCAGGGAAAATGTAGAGAATGGCAGATCTCCAGAAACAGGGTTGGTTACCACCGCTATAACAGAATCATTTGCACTGAATCAGGGAAAGTCACTTCTTTTTTACTTTGACCTTCAGCCATATTCAGCAGCTGAATATCCTCTGGGCTGATGTTAGAGAAAAGCACAGTTGTTTTGCCTGCTCTTATCATTTAGGGCCTGATTTACTAAGACCTTTAGCACATGTAAAACTAACAGCACAACCGATGACTGGTCGTGTTATTGGTTTTGCGTGTGCTAAAAGGTTTTGCTCATGCTAAAGGTAAGTAAATTAGTAAAGTAAATCAGGCCCTTAGATGTTTGTTGCATCAGTTAGTAGCCAAACTAGTGGTATGGGCTCCGTTTTTCTGAGTTCAGCCCATACAATTAGCACTGAGCATCAGTTGAGCAGTACTATTAATGCTGAGTAATTTTGCTAATGCCAAGCAGTATGTTCCTACTTTGATAGTTGCGAGTGATTACTTTTGTCCACAGTCAGTCGTCCCTCTCATCTCACTCAACTGTTAGACACCACAGCTCAGACTGGTGTACTGTGGCCCTCGCACAAGGAGGGAAACTCACCGCTTGGAGGACTTGTGTTTGCTCTCCTCCTTGTCTCTGTGCCGTCGATCTCTGTGTCGCTCTTCCTTTTCCCGGCTACGCTCACAACTACGCTCACGACTGTGTTCACGCCCATGGTGAAACTCCCGCTCGTGACTGTAGTAGTGATACCGGTCATCATCACTGTGTGCCAGGAGAAACAGGAGCCAATGAGAAGCATCTCCATAGGAAAACAATAAGGTAATCGCGTAATTAGAGGAAACTGAGTTCTAAATGCTAGTTTAAAGCTAATTTCCTAACAGTGAAATATAGTTTCACCTATCCATAATCATAACAAAGGATGCAAGACACATCAGCTTTCATGTGTCTTAAGGTAAGGTGTTAAATAACATCAGCTTCCATGTGCCTCTGATTATACGGTAGAGTTGTGCGGGATCCTATGATTCAATAGTAATATTAATTAAGAAATAAATTAATGATCAGAAGATGGGCTGTGTGAGAACTTGGTATAAAGTACCCTCCTTATGTTACCACAGAGGTGCGCTTACAATGACTTGCATAGTGTTGGCTGCAAGATTAGATCAACAATGCCTTTATTAGCCACATGTATTTCAAGAATCAGCTCATTGTTTGTTGTAGTTCACTTTCACTTTACACATAATACTGTAATTAGGCCAATGTGACCCTAAAAGGCCTGTTGGCTGTCAACAGGGCAACCAGACGTCAGTGTCAATAGGGCGGCCAGATTGAAACAGTCCAAATGTCACTCCAGAACAGTCAGGATTATTTTCCTGAACTGAAACGTACCTACATAGCTAGCTGGCTATGCCAAATTTTAGCTAATATGTTGCCATATTTAACTGCTTGTCCAGCGCATATGTATGACCAATCAATGCATTATGCAGTGCAGTGCAGCACTGTTACCATGGAAACTCCCTGTAGCATGACAAGGGGGGTGCCAGTAGCATTGTTGAACTTTGGAGAATGACTGAAATTGATAGCCTGTGAATGCTTAGTATTAAAACATTCAATTACATGGTCCGTAAATGTGTAATGTTATAATTGTATTTGAAATGTGCAACACTGTCTCTCATTGCAGGACACAGAGGGTCAAAAGGTAGGACTATCCTTTACAGATACCTCATTTATATTTTTGGGTACATCATTATCATCTTGACTAAAGTCAGAGTAGCCTACTGTCAAACCGGAACCGTTGTATTTTTGGGCAACCAAACTTTGGTCCTCCATCTTGGCTCTAGCTCTCTGGTAATCTGATCCCTAACATTGTTTGCACTGTGTGTATCACAATGTTTGTGCTGCTGCATGTCAATGATACTGTACTGCACGTGCATGACTGATGCAGAGTGTTTGACTCAGTGATACTGTGTGTGCAGAGACTGACTACAGGTCAATAGCTCACTTGCTGTACTCGCTGGTGGTGGGAGTACGATCCCTCTCGCGGTCTCTCTCTCTCTCAATCTCTCTGTCCCGTTCCCTGTCTCGGCGAGGGCCCCCATATTCCCAGTGGCCCCCACTTCCAGCTGCTACGCCCTTCTCTAGTGAGGTCCCCCAGGGTGGGTGTGACGATGAGACAGGGGGATAACTGATGTAATTTGGGTCTACAGGAAAGAAAAAGTTGAGTTATTTGACCAGATAGAAAAAGTCACAATTCGTGTTCATTTTGGGTCAAGATAAGGTAGGGTTAAGATTAAGTTAACATTCCATCATGGCCAGTCAAACATGGGTTGATTTTTGAGTACTACAGTATACTACAGTACAGTATTACAGTAACTTATAGTAAATATGTAATGAAGAGAGCAAGATGAGAGCATTTGATGGAAATATAAATTAGGAATGCAAGGTGGGAGTGGGTGTAATACAGGGAGGTAAGGTAAGAGTGTGAAAAAATGACAAGCCCTCTAATGAATCCCAGGTTTGATAAAACCGACACTGAAGAAATTGACATTATCAGAGGTTCCCTCACCTGCAGTGTTGTACCCAAAAGCAGGGGGAGGTCTGTTGCTGTAGCCTGAAGGTGGGCACCTACTACAGACAAAAGATAAGTCAGGACCATTACCTAACCCACAGCCTCACTTGAACTGCAGGTCAGTCACTCACCTATCCAATGGGGGCATTAACAGACTAGGGGGCGGAGCCATCGGTGGTGGGAACAGCCCTGGAAAAATACAGACATGATGTAAACCCAGTGTAGTTAAGACTTATTATAGGCCATTATACAAACATGGTGTAAATGTGGTGTTACCATGATGGAAACCCTCCTCTTCTGAGCTCAAAACAGGGCCCTGGAACCTTCAAATTAAGTGTATGCTGTTCATGGTCATGATATGTATGATGTGTGATTTACACATGCCTGTTTTATATGCGATATGTACACACCTTCACAGTGTATAATACATGCATCCTAGATAGATGGATTGTACTGGCCCGCAGCATGTGATTGTAAGAGTGTTCTGGCCAGGTAAATGATAATAATTATTGTTATTAGTAGATTATAGAGTTTACCTGGAAGGGCAGGTGGAGGTATACCTGTGGAAATCCAGAACAGGTGAACATTATCATACACAATCAGGAAAAACCCAGGTTTAAAAAAAACATTAGAAAAGGATGCTTACCTGGGGGGTGCAGAGGGGGGGGCATTCGTGAGACAGGTGGGGGTGGGTGCATGAAGTGTGGGGGAGGAGCTCCAATGGGTGGGGGAGGGGGCCCGGCTGGCGGAACAAAGGGTTGGGATTTAGCAGAGTGATCTCCCAGCACCTGCAGGGGAAAACACAAGCGCACCTGTGCTTTAGAACCAGGAGCTGGAACCGCTCCATTCCAGTCACCCTGTCTGCTTAATATAGAATTCCAGTGGCCTCCAAAATTATTCACAAACTTGATAAAGATGAGCAAGGAAGGCTGTATAAAATAAACAATGATCCACATTGTATGTTCAAAAATACTGGAAAATCATATTATTTTTATACTAATACAGTTGTACAGAAAAATGCTTTTTTTGCCAATATTGGTAATCCAGTAGTATCATATGGCAAATACCAGTAACCCAGAACTGATATGTCGTCTTGGAACCCAGATGATCAGATATCAAAATAATTCAGAATACTTGCTTTACCACCAGGGAACAGCAGCAAATAGGCATTTTTGGGATGTGGCAGCTTAAAGATGGGTTAGATTGTCAGTGATAAAATCATATTGGTTCACTTGCTGCTTCAACCTTCCTGAAACTACCTGTGTTTAATCGAATTGGCAGCAGCAATGGGAGGAGAGAGGCAAACCTGGATGGGATTCTGTTCAAGCATTTCTCTCCTGCGTCCCTCCACCCGGCGAATAGCACCTGTCTGTCCACCAATCACATCGATTGTCCCACCCAACTTCCTGCAGAAAAAGAGGAAGATTACAACACAATCACAGGGCTAAAATCATGATGAAGTGTGCTGTGCACTGGGCTGAAGATTTAGCAAAAGGCTACTGGGTGCTATGCCTTCAGGCTGTTTTCTCCTCATATCTAAAACTTCATGGCTATGTAGTGGTGTCGGGGGGAGGGCTGCTTTCAAACCTGTTTGGGGGGGGCCCAGCTTTAAGTCTACTGGCGGTGGGAAGCACTATGGGAGGGGGAGGGAAGTCCATCTTAAAGTCCTGTTTGGCGGCAGACACCTCCATTTCCTTCTCCAAAACGGCCACCCTTCCCTGCTGAACCTTTCAAACACAGACTGCAGGTTAGGCAAACTTAAAAACATTCAGTTCAGGTAATAAATTGACCTCACCTGGAATGCCCCAATTACCCAGAACACAGATTTACTGTAACCTTTATCCTCCAAGCTGCCAGACCTACTGTGATCTTGTTCTCTGAGGCGAGGGGAACATTGGGCTCAAGCCCCAGCTGCAGCCTGCGCTGTTTCTCACAGTATGCTTTCCACGTTTCCTCGTTAAAGCCATAGTTGAAGTAATCAGACAGATCAGCACCTGCAGATAAAGTGGAGGAAGGAACTTGTTCACATGTTGCAGCCACAACAACAAGCTGGATTTTGTGGACGTTGTGCTCTTGTTCACATGTGCATAGTGAGGTCACCACTCTAGTTCCACTGTATCGAGAGCAGAAAGAGGAACTCTAGTGTGGGGGAGAGGAGCCAAGGCTCTGTAACTCTGACTCCCCAGGTGACCCCTTGTCTTTGTGTTCCTGGATCCTCACCTGGTTTCCGCCATGGTTTGTCCTCAAAAATGTCCGTCTCCACCTCTGGTTCTGCCTCCAGCCCGTTCATGCCCAACACCTCCAAATCTACTCCTTTGGGTGGCAGCTTGGCTGACAAAGACATCAAAACAACAATCAAACTCAACTGGCATCAGAATTAAATGATCAGAATTACCCTCGTCTCATCACACACCAGCGCCACCTCTGGTCGATTGGATGCCTGCAGTCTGCCTTGAGCCCTCTGCGTGTGACGCGTACACCACCAACTGCACAGGTCAGCTAGCGGAACGCAGAGTGAAACTATGCGGCGGTCGGCATCACGCACTCCAGAGCTCGCCCAAACTGACAGAGGTGCAGTGATGAGATGGACCTACAAATATAATTTGGCATTCTAAACTGGAAGAAGAAAAAAAAAAGCTATGATAAAAAAAATTGGTGAAAAATAATAAATAAATAGGAACACATTGTAGCACCACTGCAAATGGATGAAATTAGCAGCATGTCGGAAGTGTCCTTCACCTGCTGGAGCCAAGTAACCCCTCCCTGGTTTCAGACTCAGGTTCATCGGTGGGGCCCTAAACAGGTAGCGTGAAAGGAAAGGTTTTTTGAGTTTCATTCATAGCATGTTACTTTATTCGGCAAAGATTGTACGCATTATTCATTCACACATCAAGGAATGCCACCCTAGGCAGCAAGCATCATTCCTGTCCAGTTCCTCAATACTCATTACATTACAAGCATTTAGCAGACGCTCTTATTCATTGCATTTACATTTGCATCCATTTATACAGCTGGATGCAGGATAAGTACCTTGGTAAGTACCAGACAATGGCAGTGTGCCTGCAAATCGAACCTGTGACCTTTAGGTTACAAGACCAGGTCCTTACCCATTATACTACACTTCCACCCACACTATACTCTACACCGCTGCTCCGGAATCACAACTAGCCAGCATTAGCTATATTTCTCTTTACACATTTTATAAGAGAGAAGGCCTCTATGAGACATAGTGAGTATGAATCAAACAGCGCTCTCTAGAGGCTATATGGATAAATGAAAATAGGAATTCTCACATGTACGAGGGAGCTCCAGTTTTAATGTTCCCTATCGTGACCTTGACATCATCGTCGTCACTGTCGCTGTCATCATCATCATCATCATCATCCTCACCACTTTTTGCTACCTGAGGAAACACAATACATCTCACTGATGAGCACTCTTAGATATCTGAGACTCCACACAGACCCCACACATTCACTGAGCTTTAGGGACAAAGTACAGAGTGAACATTCCCAATTTTATTTATGACTGTTATGTTCAATGACTTTCCTGGTGAACAGATTCATCTTGATCATACTGATGTATCACATATATTGATCATAACAATAGAATTGTGATTGGGCCATTTAAGATAAAATATCAATAAAATTACAGAAATTTTAAACACTGTCCAATATGGCATTTTAAACGGAATTGCAGTGCGTGCAAACCGTGTAAAGATGTTCAAAACTTAATTTCAGTGTAAAATTAATTGGGATTTATACTAAAGTGCCTTCAGAAAGTATTCACCCCTTGATCTTTCTTATATATTGTCCTGTTACATTTTAAAATTTGAATAAATTTAAATAATTTTCCCTCTTCAGCAACACAATTAATCAACCCTATTTATGATGCAAATAATATTTTTATTAAACAAGTAGGGTTTGGGCAGTAGTTGCAGCTATGGGTACATGTGCATGAACTTTGCACATTTAGATTTTGCAATTTTTCTGCCCCTTCATCAAAGCATATTGGCTCCAGCTTTACCACGCCAGACAGAGCATCAGTGCACAGCAATGTTCAGGTCAACACAGATTTTCAGTAGGAAAAAGCCCAGTCTTTGGCTGGGCTATTCCACAACCCTGACCTTCTTGTTTTCAAGCCATTCAGTTATAAATGTTTGTGTAGGAGTAGGGAAAGTCTCATTTAAATATATTTTAGTCTGATGTTTGAACTCATAATCGATGGAGAGGGAAAGTTTTCTGAAGGCACTGCATAATATGGTGTAAAAGATTTACTGATCCATGGAAAGGCTGACAGTGGACTGCTGGGATTAACACATGGGCATAAAGTAAACAGAAAACAAACATGTACCACTTGCCGTAAACGTATGTATATGAACAAGAAGCCCAGTACAAGCCAATAGCAGCACTTTTCATTAACTAAGTATGTTTGGGTTCCTTTTAAGACAACTCTGAGAAAAAAAAGGAAATCCAAGCTGGCTTGGAGGTGCTGACTAATCCTACCTGAGCACAGGTGTCTTTCCCCTCTGTGCCACTGAGATAGCTCTCCTGAGTGGAATCTTCCAACCTGAGACACAGAGACGATGGTATTATACTGAAAACACACTTTGGCCCAGGCTAATCTTGGGGTCAGCAAACATGAATCCATTCGCCATTAACAGATCTCAAGCGGCCATCAGAACTGTGCTTTGTTAATCATCCATATTGCCCGGAAATCAATTCTAAAGAAATTACAAGGGCCTTTGATGGAGTTTCTATCTATTGCACAAGCTGTAGAATGAATGGAAGGTTTGAGACATAAATCCGCAATATATTGTGATTTTATCCATTCATCTGGATGGTCAGGCCCTTAGTCTGCCGACCCCAGCTGCATGAGGAAGCCCCTCTCACGCAATGACTGTGCAGCTCAGCCAGTGCAATGTGAAACAGTGGAGTTTTGATGGACATCCTCAGAAAGACACGTGGTTGTCTTCGCCCTTCAGCACTGTGAAAGTTGCAATTGGGGGTTCTAAATTTGGAATAGCTACAGAAAAATGTGGATTTAAAAAATGTTAAATACATAAGGAAAAAGGCCATGTAATCAGGAGACTGCTTCAGAAAAGGAGACCAGACCTCAGTGGCACAGTTTACTTCTTCACACAAACCGCAGTAGATAAGTGCAGCGTTCACCCACATCCATAAGATATCTAATATCGTTACATACTTGTTTACTGAAGCAATTTCGGCAAAATACCCTCATCAACAGCACAACGGCAGAGACCCAAGATGTCATCAGCCAATTAGAAACACCATCATATGCTGTGCTGAAGAATGTGCAGAGTTTGGAATGGAATCAGTAACAATGATCTCAAACCGGGCACCAGTGGTAATCAGTCTGGATTAAAGACAAAGAAGAGATAATCTGGATCTGGAATATTAACCTGAATCCTCAGTACAGGTTTATGATAATTATGAACCCAAGTTATAATTATATTCATGAACAACAATAAATACATTCATTCAAAATTCATACAAAAACTAAAAACTGTTCTGAAGCGAAGGGAAGTTATAAAATAGGTTCTTACCCCGGCAAATCCTCCTCGTTTTGTTTCTCGGAGTTCTCGTCTATATAAAAACAAATGCACGTTGAATTGTATCTTTGCAATATAAGTGAATTCATGTATTACCACAACTAGGCTATACTACTTATCCTACAGTGAAATTGAAAAAGAAAAAATATTTTGATTATGTCAGTCCTTATCAACTAAAACAACGATAAACAATATCGAATTTTGAAATGGAACATTGTCAAAACATCACCTGATAATATTTGCGGTTAGTTAAAGAATCGTGTTTATTTTAGTGAGAGCCAATTGTCAAGAGCGTTAAATCCGGGTCCACATCCCGGGCAGCCAGTTGTCGGGACAAACAGAGGGAAGAATAAGCTCGGAAATATTTTAGGCACGCAACGCTTTTTTAAAAATAAATTTAGCTCAATTTCCATTTTCTTTCACATATTCCAATAGTCTACAGCTTTAGGAATCGGAAAAGGCCTTCTGTACGTGTACCGTATAAGCATGGAGTTTGCTTAGCCTATATAATGCAATTTTTAATTCATACATATTTACCCCCATAAAGCCAGTGTTCCTCATCTTCCCCGGGTTCGGTCACGGTATTTGGTACCGAAGTGGGATCTGAAGTGCCCAGTTCGGTCGCCATGGTTTCTTTACTATTTAGCTTTTTTTTTTTTTTTTTTTTTTTTTTTAATGTTAAAAATATATATTCTGGTCGGGGGGTATTTGGGGCACTATGTAAAAGGAAAAAAACACAATCTGCATGCCCCACGACATCGATGCGCAATGTGCAGCGATATGTAATATAACAACATAAAATACCCCAAGTATAACATCAACTAGCCAGCGTTAGCTATATTTCTCAGCGAAACCACCGCCATGTATAATCTCTCTAAAAGGAAATCACTCTCCTGTTCCTGGGTCCTAACGCCTGATCTTTTCCATAAAATGCGCATTCCTCAGCATGACTTAAAGGTAATAGCCCACATTTTATTTCAGTATGACACAAAAGCTGGCCTAATGCGTTACAATTATAGCCTACATACATGTAAGCCAAATGAAATTTAAGATGTCTTACAAACTTAGTATGTGGAAGTCAGTACAGAAACACTAAATAGACTTGAAAACCGAAAGAATTAATGAATAAATGAATGCATAAATAAATAAATACAGTCGTCAGTTTTTATTTTATTTAACAACGAGTCATAAGTCATTGCTTTCATTATAGAAGTGACAAGTGGCTTTTAAAATTTAAATTAAAAAAAATATATATCTGAGCCACAGCTGCATTGCAGGAAGGGCTGAATGATTTATTTCATTAGAACATACATAATATGGGAGGATTTTTGGAAAGCTGTTATTGGATGAAGCTAATTTCAACCAATGGGGAGAACTAATAATGCAGGACTGATCAATTTATAATGACATAACTGAGGATGACTGAGGAGAAGCAGCTTATGTGAGCTTGTGTCGGTCATTGGGTACAGAAGTACATTTTTTAAAAGGAGTGAGAGGCTGTGGTTATTGCAGTTATTGCTGTGGGAAATAACCCTAAAAGATGTCAACAAGTCAACAACAGTCTTTTCATCACAGCAGTCTTCAAAACAGAAAATTTATTGAAGTATTTTTTTGACTTTTTTAATCCCATCAGAACATTGGCGCCACCCCATCACTGCAATGTCCAAATCTTGAGGGTACACAGCAGTAAGGGCTGCCCTCCAAAATGTCTGCCGGTAGACTGGCAGCTCAATGAGACAGGGTTTTCCTTATCGACCAGTACCACCTCATTCATTCATAGTGAGCACATGCAACAAGGAATCCTGTGTGAGATAAACAGAAAAGAGAACCAGAAACAGGAAAAGAGGGCAGAAAAACACAACCGGCACAACAGTGCCCCTGTAGGTGGACTTGTGAACAGCAGGCATCATGAAGGGAGGGTTCAGACCAGAAGAAGGAACATCAGCTGTGTTCTGTTCTCTAATTCGGGTCTGAACTCCCCCTTGATGACCCACTGCTGAACTCTTAACCCTTTCAGCGATCACAGTGCTGCTCCCAGGGTCTCGAGCGCTGTCTTGGTCGTCGGTTCCATGCAGCCCAGCCTCTTCTGCCCGAACCCTCCACTCCTCCACTATCATTCTCTCTGCCCCAACCATGCTACCATATGCAGGGAAAGACATGAGTGGGGATGTGTGAAAAGGAGAAAGGGATGAGTATTCTCCCTGGCCTAAAAGCCAAAGAAAACTGATATGCACATGTCTATGACAACAATTCAACTGCTTCTTCAACCACTGGAACAAACTGATATACGTTATTATTAAATCCTCCAATTATGGGTGCAGAAAATGAGCCATTAAAGATGGCTGAGAGTGCACAGTGTTATTACTGCTGTATTAGTGAGTGTTCGGTATTTGCGCTCTGTATCAGTGTTATATGAGTGTTGAGTATTAGTGCTCTTTATCAGTGTTTTATTAGTGAGTGTTCAGTATTAGCTCTCTTTATCAGCGCATTATTAGTAAGTGTTCAGTATTAGCGTGCTGTATCAGTGTTGAGTATCAGAGCTCTGCATTAGCACTGGCTGTGTTTCCTCACCTGCGTCTGGCCGGAGCTCTGGGTGGTCTCCTGCCCCTGGGTGTAAACCCTCCTGGGCCGGTAAGAGCCAAACTCCACCCTGATTCGACCGGGTCTCTCCTCCCGCCTGCAGGCCCCGCCCACCTCCTGAACTGGCTTCCTGCAACCCAGAGAAGGCAGTTATTAAAGGGAGAGAACGCACATCATTCTCACACCCTTATTCCAGCAACTACTCAAAACTCAACTATGTCCTGTATTTCTGCAAAATCAGACACTTTGAATCTTTTTTTCCACCAAAGCATGTGAGTTTGTTTTTTTTACCATTCTCTTCAGTCCCTTCCATTTTACATGGCTTGTCTGGGGTAAAGGTCCTATCTTATTAGAGTTTTGTTCTTGATCATGATTACAGTAACATAAATGTCCTAGATGTTGTGTCTGTCGCCCCCATGTGTGCAATGGCAGTATTTCCACAGCATCATTTTTGATGCTCACTTCTCTTCAGCGATGGTTTGCTGCCTGGAGCCTGCCAGCTCACTTCCTTCCCTCTCAACTCCTGAATCAGTCTCCTCTCCCTGCAGCAGAAAACCCATCACTAAATTTCAACTGTTCATTTGTGTCTAAACTCAACATTGGACAGGGATTCTGTTTGAGAACACGCTGCATAAAATTTGACCCAAGCAAAAATAACTCCTAAGAGGGCCAACCATCATGAAAAGAATGCTGGTATTCGTAACATTCTGTTAATGCTGTACAGTCCAGTGCAATGGTACTTACATGACCATTTGAAGTGGTGTGTACGATGCATTCAACTAGAAGAGACAGGCCAAAAACAGTACTCAGGAGAAAGCAAATAAATTACAACCATCTTAAACTGTCCTCACCCAAAGAGTGCACCCAGATATCCCAGGC
Organism: Anguilla anguilla; assembly: GCF_013347855.1. Lineage (NCBI taxonomy): Eukaryota > Metazoa > Chordata > Actinopteri > Anguilliformes > Anguillidae > Anguilla > Anguilla anguilla. Next base: position 30,431,424 of record NC_049209.1, read on the forward strand.
CAGAACACAAAATACCTTTCACTGCGTGAGACTAGTCATTACTTAGCCTCAAATGCAGATAAAGGCTTTTTGCTGCTGATATCTTGTTAGCATGTTACATTTTATTGTGCATTTATTTAGCTAGATAGCCATGACAGTGTATGGGCAAAGGTCATGCCCAAGTGTGATGTCTGACTGCAGCCACAATGGACAGGTGCACACCTTTCACAGGACTGGTCTCCTGTGCAGTGGGGAGGCTATGGGAGGAACTGGCGGCTGATCTTTTCAGGTCAGCCAGCTCACTGCTGACCTCTGTGAGCCTGTAAACAGATAAAAGGACAGCATTCAGCCACAAACCACTCTTGTGTGTGAAAATCAGCCAGTCAACATTCTAGCCGATGGCAAACTTTTTGTGGAGCACCTTTGCTGTGGAGATTTTTAATCAGAAGATTGACTGGCTACTGAACTCACTTCTTCCGCAGACTGGCTGCTTCTCGCTGTTCCTCTTTCTGTAACAAACCATTGAGATAAACCATTAGGAACAGTAATTATGTACAAACTGGTAAACGGTAAACTTGACCATGAAGTGACGGCTTACCTGGGCCATGAGCAGGATTTCCTTTTCTTTGACTTCATCCTCCAGGGCAGAGAGCCTCTCCTTCAGTTTGTTGATTTCCAACTGCTGGGCCAATTCCTGAGCGATCTTCCTGCAAGGCAGACAGGTTTTGCAGCTGAAAACAACCACAGAAACTCACCATCCTTCAATATGTCAGTCCTAAAACCTGTAATTTAATTTACAAAACCCACATGTCTCTCAACAGTCATTGTACTTACTCCTGCAGGACGGCCTCTTGGTGCTCAGATGCCACAAAGAAGGCTGCCAGTTTCTCATCCTTCTCGTGGCACAGTTTCAGCAAGGTGGCCTTGTTCTCTTCATTGTCCTGGCAGAGCTTTGTCAGGTCCGCCACCTTCTCCTTCTTCATCTGCAGTGTGAGAGCCATGGCTGCCAGCTGGTCATCCTTCTCCTGGCAAACCTCTGCCATGGCCCTCAGCTTCCGTTCTTTCCTCTTACACTGCTCTGCCATCTCTAACAGCTTCTTCACTGCCAGCTCAGCCAATTCCTCTTCCCTCATCTCCCATCTTTGGGTCATGGCTACCAGCCTCTGCTCTTTTCTCTTACAGATGTCCATATTGGCAGCCAAGTCAGTCCTCAAGTGTTGAATCATGGTCTTGCTCCTCAGTCTCTCTGCTTCCATGGTCTTATGGTTCTCTTCTGCCTGTAGAGCTGATTTCTTTTGCATCTGGTGGAATGATGCCTTTTTCAAACATGGAATAATTTGTTATAAAAATTGTTATAAGATCATTGACATTTAAGCATACAGACATCAATACAAATCACGAGTTTCAATCAATCAATCAAAATGTATTTATATAGCGAATTTCACAAACAATTGTCACAATTAGCTTTACACACAACCCCGGCCTAAACCCCCACAAGAGCAAGTTTGGCATCTATAAATCAGATATCTCAAATTTGGCAACCAGGAACCAATTGGTGCTTCATGGTCTATAGATGACAAATTGGGAGACATCAGAGACCATATCTGTAAACTACACAGCAAAATGTTCTGTGGTCCCAACTGGACTATATGTACTCAGGTTAAATTAACACAACATTTTTTTGTGCATCAACTGGCCAAGCTTGTCAGTTATAAACGAGCTCACCTTCAGCTCCTTGTAATGAAGATTCATTTCAGAAGCAGATTTTTTGGAGGCATTCACCTCATTGTGAAGCTTGAGGATTTTATTGTCAAGCTCTTTCCCAGTCCCTAATGAAACAAACGTTTAATTAAAACAAACCTTATACCTTAAAGAACATTCCAGAAGCATAGAACTCCCATGCAGAACGTAAGTGGTGTCAACTAATATTAACTTACGTTGGTGCTTCCTGGTTTTAAACTGAAAGGGAAAAGACAAGTAGAAAGAAACATAATCAATACAAAAGTGCAATTAACTGCAGATAGAAACGTTAAAACAGACAAATCTACACTCAGTTAAAATAGTCCAGATTAATTTGACTGCGCAATGCACAATTATAAGGAGCAGCTCTCATTTAATGGTACAGTGTGAGGGGCTTCACTTTAGTTTAAAAAAAGGATTAGACTATCTACAAAGTAAAAAAAAGGCATTGATTTAACTTGTGTACAAAATGCAAAATGCAAACCCAAAAATGAAATTCCAAAGGCTTTTTTCATGGATCAAGCAGATGGGATAAGATAATGTAAATAAAGCTAACTGCTCAAATAATGCAATATCATGTTAAATGAATGCGCAATATCATGTCAAGAAAAAGTTACTCACCACAAGCAATGCTACGCAGTTTATGGAAAACATTATCAGTGATCCCAACACCAGCCACTCAGCCTTGTCATACGATGATGGGACCAGATTCCAGCATTCGGGTAGGTTGGGTAGGGTGGGTAGGTTGGGTAGGTTTCCCATGAGCTGCACAAAAGTAAAATAAGTGTTTCTAAGACACCAGCTCCCTGAGGATACAGTGGGTCACTTCAGGCCCCAGTATTAACACACATTTTCCCCACACATCCATAGATAATACATCACACAGGCCATTGTATATTTACGATTTATATGAAGTTATTTGATATTAGAATTATGCCTGTTTTACAGATTCCCGACTCAATGCTAAAGTGTTTTACATGGAATATAAATATAAAAATTATATAATATAAATATAATATAAAACTCGGCAAATGCAAATAAAAAAAAATAAAAAGTTTTACTTACGCTTCCCGCATAGTGTGTTATCCGCTCCTTGATATACAGCAGGATGCTGTCTGACCACATGGGACCATCCGAGTTGTTGGTGACATTGCCTAGCAGGGCACACATTTCTGATATTAAAACATGACAACCGTCGAAAGGATCCCAATGCTTCTCGAATTAGCCTGTTTGATTTGCCTATTCCAATTTTAAACAAGGCAATGCTAATCCTGGAAAACTAGCTACCTGAGTAGGGCTAGCTGACCGATGTGCAGGTTGTCCCAGTCGGTCAATTAGTTAAATTAATACCGAAGTCAGCTGACCATATACCGAACAGTATCCTCTCCATTGTTCAGACTGACGCAACCAAACCACCTAAATTGTCATCGTGTCGCCCTTAGTCTAATCGAAGTAATTAACAAACTTAATACGGTCATGATCGGGGGCGAAAATTAGTTTACTACATGTATACACTAAAATAATGACAATTATTACAATACATAAAACTGCCCCAAGTCATCGGACAATGTCCATGAATTCTTACCTTGATGTTCTACGTTAAAAAACTTGTCAATGTTCAGAACGATCTGAGGCACAAATTGTATGTACGCCAACCAAAGAGTCAAGACAATTCCACTCCAAGTCGCCACCATTACGGCAGACGAAATGGGTGGAATTATCCGAACAAGTTCAACAGAATATCTATCGGTTGTGTCAGGTAAACGCGATGGATCCTGAATGAATAGGAGCAGGCAGAACAAACCTAAATATAAAGAACACTGAGGATTATAGTCCACTGTGACGTATTAAGAGTGAAAATTTATGATGTCATCATTTCACAGAAAGTTCAATGCTGGCCTTGGAATCAATTATTTAATTCAAGTTTAATATGGAATTTAATATCAAATG